>NW_027192579.1:92718-138504 GCF_042370625.1 Thermothelomyces heterothallicus | reverse complement strand
CCCCCGGGGCCCCCCTCTTTCTATTTCTCCTCCTGGCGATTGTTTGGCGGCGTCCAGGGGATGTGGGACTAGGCTACTGTGTAAAGCGTGGTTATTGTTTGCGACGGCCACGTCTAACTGCAGCATAGATTGCCTTGCATACGAGAGTACGTCTGGATAGGCTTGATGACCTCCGGTCGCACGATGAAACGGGGCTCTCGCCGGGTATTTGCATCACGATGTCGCAGCTGCATCTGCATTTCTGCATTGGAATGTCGAACAGACGGGCGGTAGGATTAGCTCGCATGACATGTGGTTCTTCGTTGTTCACGATCTACCGCGTTTCAATTCCTTGGTTGGCCGCATGTCTGTTGACCTTGGCTCTGGTGTTCTCGCGGAGAAACGGCTCGACCATCCATGGGCCTCAACGTCATGGCCTGTTCAGACCACTGAGCACGGCAGGGAGAAGACCGGCACTTGCTGGATGATCCGGAGAGTCATCTTGGTGAGTGAGTCTTCCAAGTTGAGGGTTCCGGGCTCAATGGCGCTGGCCAACGCGACCTTTCTTGCCTCGCATTGCCTCGCCAGCGCTCACACTACTCATCTCTCAGCTTTGGACGCTGGTGTTCGATTCGATCTCGCTCATGGTTACTCGAGCACGCTTCAGAGGTTCACTGGGTTACAATTCTTCTCTGCAGCACCATCATCGGACAATTTCGTTCACCGCTCGCCACCTCTCCCAGCTGGTTCGCCGCTCTCGGGTTTCGCACACATCATCGTACCCGCGCGATCAAGGCCTGGTCTTGACGGTTGCTGTGCCGTGTTACACCCCTCCCGCATTCTACTCTTCTCGTTTGATCCTATTTCTAGGCAGCTTTCCCAGATATCGTGCTTTTTCCTTGTCCCACTCAGCGCCCATCGTGCCTCCGGTTGGGTGACGAACCTCGTCGCCTCCTTCCACCGCCGTTCCAACTGTCGTGGATGTTTCGACACACAAATCTATCCCAAACCACAGTATCCCTCTCCGTGTCACGGAAGCATGAGATAGTGGACGGAAAGAAGTAGCGGAGAAGCGGTCTTCCATCTGACTGCTGTGACTTGTGCAAGCGTCGCCAATCGCCAAGCCTCGTGCCGAGCTGCCCGTCATCTGCTCACCGTGTTCAATCCAACACCGACACACCTAGCAGCGGCAGGTCATCCAGCCACGGACTTATCCATCAGCAATTGGCTTATTTGCATGATCATCCGGGTCACGGCTCTAGAATCACCTTTGCTTCAGTGGTTCCCAGTCTAATGTCCTCTTTCTTTCATGCCGTGTCTCAGCCGTTTGGTGGTGTTCCGTTCCTCTACTGGAGGTGTAGCCGCCCCCTGATTTGTTACGCTGCTTTAGAACTTCTTTCAGACGAAACGGCGAAGTCGAGCACGAGATAAGAGTTTGGGCAACAGATCAAGATTCCATGATACCGTTGGGTGAGGGGAAATGCTGCGCGGACGTTCAGAGCCCCTTTTCCGCGAAAAGGGGGCTCTTCTTTGTCGCCGGGGAGTGAGTATGACCACAAAAACCCGGCCGTCCCGAAGAGATAGCAGTCTATTTGTGTGACTTGCTCGGCGGCTATGTCGTCCGCTACCGGGCCTCCGGTTCATGGACGCGTACTGGGCGGCGTAAGGATGGTTGGACAATCCGGTCCTGCCGGGTCCCGCACCGTTCCGGATGGTCTCTCGTCGGTCTGACCTCCCTCAGCCACTGCCCAACCACTCCCAGGACAAGAAGAGCGTTCTCGATGGTACAGGCTACGGCAAAGCTCGAATACGAAAATACAACACCTGATGGGGCCTTGTGTGAAACGTGCTATATTCCTTTCCCCCTCGGCTTTTACTCCTTTTCGCGGCACAGCACGCAACAGAGGGACGCATAACCGGGTGTGATGGCCCGATTAGGTGTGACTGTTTTCCATCGCGTGCCAGATTCTCGTGCGAGCCGACAATAAAAACACGATAACGCCCGTTGATCGTTCGGGACCATGTCATTCATCATTGTCGGCGAGCTTCCCCCCCCCCCCCCCCCCGCCGGTCTTGAATATCCACGCGCCCGCGCGCGGGGTTACAATGATACATGCCAGCCTGGACCCATAGCACAGAGCATCCGGCAACCTGCTCATATGATTGCGTCTCTTGTGTGCCTTTTGACTCTGAAGTGATGGTGTCGTAGCTCAAAATCGACCACAGGGGAAGTAAGAGGGGAAGAAGGCTTTGGAAGCCCGGAGGGAGAACAGAGATAAGAGAAAAAAATCGGAACGAGGTTAAAAGGGCAGGAGGAAGGAGCGGGAAAAAAAAAAACGGAAAAGCAAAGGAAAGAGAAGAGCAAAGCGCAGAATCAGCAAGGAGCGACCGCTCTATTAACTTGCAACAAACTCCCATATCATAATAATTCCAAGCAGATAGGTCCCCGAGAAACCCTCCCTCCCATCAGAGCTTCGCCTTTAGACCGCCCCTACGCTTAAAGTACTCCCTGATCCCCTCCCTCGCGACGCCCACCACACCCGCATCCTCGACGGTTGACGGCACGTTCACCGGCCTGTCCACGTCCCCGTGAAGGACGGCATTCTCGATCAGCTCCCGGAGCACCCTCCGCAGAGTTTTGCCCGAGCGCGTCTTGGGGATCATGCCGCGCCCGACCACCATGCCGCCGAGCGTGGCGATGGCGCCGACCTGGGAGCGGACGAGGCTCTGAATCTCGCCGTACAGCTTCTCCTCCTCCTCTGGGCGCAAGGGGGAGGTGGCGGAGGTGGTGACGAAGGCGAATGGTAGATGGCCTTTGAGGGCGTCTGGAATGCCGACCACGCAGGCTTCGGTCACCAGCGGGTGGGAGCTGATTGCTTGCTCGAGGGCGCCTGAGCTGAGGCGATGGGCGGCTACGTTGATTATGTCGTCTGTGTTTGTGGGGTGAAGGGCCGGGGGGGGGGGGGGGGAATGGTCAGTTCGAGGAACGGCTCGATGCGGTGCATGGTAAGTTGAAGGGGATGAGGGGGAACCTTACCTGACCGCCCCATGATGTGGATATAGCCATTCTCGTCGATCAACCCTGCGTCGCCCGTGTCGAGCCATTTCCCGTCAAACCGCTTCAGGTAGCCCTTGTAAAACCGCTCCTCGTCTTTCCAGAGCGTGCGAAAAGCAGTGGGGGCGAGCGGGAGGGCGAGAACAATGTTGCCCATCTTGCCGCGCTCGACTTCGATGCCTTGGTCATCGACAACCCTGTTTGGAGTCAGGACGACGAAACATGGCGATGGTTGGGACCTCAGAGGCAGTCGTCAGGGGAAGGCATACCTCACATCGAATCCCGGCATCGCCTTGCCTGCACTCCCCGGCCTGATTTCCAAAGGCCTCTGCTTCTCCTTCATCCCAGTCTTCCTATTCCTGCCCGCATGAGGCGCGAGGGCAATGCCGGAGATTGGCGAACCTGACTCGGATGACCACCAGTTATCTATCACCTGGGCGCCCTCAGCCGCGTATTTCTTGAGGAGGGACTGGTACATGGTGATGATGGCCGGCTCGGATCGCTCACCGGCGACGAACAAGGCCTTGAGGCTCCTGAGTCCGCCACGTTCGCCGATTCGGGTGAAGTGGGCGTTGTCCGGGTCGTCTTTGCGGATTGCGCGGAGGGCGGTTGGCGCCGTGAACATGGTGTTGATTTTGTACTCGTCGACCAGACGCCAAAAGGCAGATGCGTCAGGAGTGCCGACGGGCTTGCCTTCGTAGAGGACGCTGGCAGCGCCGGTAAGAAGGGGGCCGTAGAGGGTGTAGCTGTGGGAGACAACCCAGCCAATATCGCTGAAGCAACCCATCTAACCATCTCAGTAACGTGTCTAAAGGGGGGAGATGTGAGAAGCATCCGGCTACCTACCACATCGCCCGGGCCATGGATGCCAAAAAGATAAGAGATGGTCAGGTGGAGGCCGACAGCGTGGCCGCCAGTCTCTCTTACCACACCTTTTGGCAGGCCGGTTGTGCCGCTGGTGTAAATGATGTAGATGGGGTCCGAGGATCTGACGGGCACACACTCGGCCCTCTGGTTACGGGCACGGGCGCTCTTGACCAGGTGCTGCCACTTCCTCTCGCCTTGCAACTTGCGGGTAGGGCGCCAGAGGAGTTGTTCACGTTGCCTGTTTATCATGGTCAGACACTGCATTGAAAAGGGGGAGGTCGAAGGACCTAGGCCACTTGCCAGATAATGGTCTTTGGCGGTTTCCACGAAGAGATGCGGACGGCCTCGTCGATGAAGTTGCGGTAGGGGATAGGCGGCTTTTTACCATCGATGCCACACGAGGCCGTGAGGATGGCAACGGGCCGCGAGGCCTCGATGCGCTGGGCTAGTGCGTTCGCGGCAAACCCGCCGAAGACGACGGCATGCACAGCACCCAGGCGGTTGATTGCGAGGATGCCGATCAGAGCGGCGGGGATCATGGGCACTGCGACGTATTATACATCAGTTTCAGGGCCGCGCAGGGCATGGGCGGATCGATGGCGAGGAAGCTCGGCTCCGTACTATAGACAAGCACGACGTCCCCCTTCTTCACGCCTTCCTCCCTCAGCACGCCAGCGAAGACCTCAACCTCGTCAAGGAGCTGCGCGTACGTGATGCGCTGCTTGGTGTTTGTGACGGGGCTGTCGTAGAGAATGGCCGGGGCGTCGCCGTGACCGGCCAGCACGTGGCGGTCAAGGCAGTTGTAGCATGTCGATATCTCTCCATCTGGAAACCACTCCCAGTGGGCGTGCTTGTTGCCCGACTTAAGGGTCTTGGTGGTGCGGGCGAGGACGGCCGAGGGTTTCTTGTGCCAGTGCAGCTGCTCGGCCTGGTGTGCCCAGAAGCCCTCGGGATCAGTGAGGGAATGGCGCTGGACCTGGTCTTGCGGGTGATCCATGGTTGCGCCCGTCTAGCTAGGTACCGCGACGGTAAGGGTTAGGCGGTCAAGGGGGAGCTTGATCTCATCAGTAGAAGGGAGGGAGGTGGGAAAAAGAATGTCTGAGACATGAATTGGCAGTGATCATATTCAAGGTATCTATAAAGCGTTGTGGCTGCTCTCAGTCGCCAGTGAACCAGCCACCGATCACCCGCGTGGGAAACGTAATCCTCGGCTTCTTCTGGTTGCAGCCGGCCCTCCCCTCATTCCATTGCCCCGATTCTGTTTGGGGTTCGGCCTGGGGTTGTTCTCGGCCTCTGGGGTCCGGGGGATCGGCGCTGAGATATGGAGGCGATTGGCCAACTGCACGCGCCCACTTTAGTTAACGCTCTTTGGCGCGGCAACACACTCCCACCGAAGTCAAGACCGCCAACTTCAATGCCCCGAGCTTGCTTGTCTGCCTTGTTCTGTTGCTTGATGAATAGGACTGGGTAGGGGACGGGAAGCGAGAGGAAGTTGGCAAATTGATGGTGAGTGCACAAGTGGAAGTGGAGGAGGTGCTGCTGCTCCGAGTGTAAGCATTGAGGTGGGCGGCACTTTCCCAAATTTGTCTTAAAAGTAGCCGAACGATGGGTTGAGTGCGCGGCCAGTTGCCATGTTTTGGCTCGTGGCACCCCCACGCATCTTGCAGAAAATGTAGGTATGTAATCCGTACTGTACATACAATGCCCATGTAGTATGCAGTGGTACATCTTTGCTTACTAGGTTGGCTCAGACGAGGCAGCAGACCTCAATTGACCATTCAAATCCGCCAGTTCTCTGCGATAAGTGCTTGACGGACAGCATACCCTCGGTGTAGCGAAGAGGGCCCAGAGCAACATCGCCCCAAGACACAATCTCGCTTCCCACACTGATATTCATACCCGGCCCTCTGGTGGCATCGAGACGCCAAAGGTTGCCCAAGGGCCGGCTGCTCCCAAAACAGCGTGCTGAAGGTGTTTCTAGTGGCAGCCATGCCCTGAAACACATGAGGCATGGATTATCGAACCAAACGCCTCCCATCTCACCATGACAGGCCAGACCCACAAACGGCGGGACGCGGCAGAGCATCAGCAACACTCAGAAAGCGATTGGAAACCAAACATTAAAGCATGTTCACAAAGGAAAGCAGACGTCGATGTACATCGAGAGCGAGTCCCGACAAAAAGCAGAGGCGAAATGTGTCGGTATTTGCCAGACGGAGAACAACATTTCGGTAAAGCATCCACCATAAGGGAAGCCGCAAGGAGAACGAGGCCTTTGCCGAGTCGAACTGACGGGGAACAACGACGCAAGATCCCCGAATTCAACTCTCCCACGGCCCCTTCCCTTCGGAGGAGCAGAACGATACAGGCACTCCTCAGCGTCTGCCCAACGCGGAGTGAGAGGAGTCCTCCAGATCCAGCACAACACCCAACACATTCCACAATCCACAATCCACCACTGCACTCCCCCCTCCCTACCAAAACCAACCCCACATCTCGACGTCCCTCATCATCCCCGAACCTTTGCTCCATCATGGAAGTGTCTGGGAACCCAGCTTCCATTCCGGCGCAATGGCATCAACAACCAACCTCCTCTCTTGCACCATGCGTCTCTGTGCCGCCTCCCACCCTAAAAAAAAGACTTAGAGCACGAAAGCAGCGAGACCCAGGAGACCAGCGAGGGCGCCGCCCGAGAGGACAGTGGTGCGGCCGGCACCGGCGGTGATGGGCGGCGAGCCGCTGCCGGTCGTGGCGGGCGGGTTGGCGGGGGTGTTGACGGGAGGGTTGGCGGGCAGCGTGATGGTGCCAGCGGGGGTCTGGACCGAGGTGGCCGACGCCGTGGTGGCGGTGCCGTTGGTGTAAGAGGGGCTTTTCACAAAGTCCAAGGGTTAGCTTCGCTGTTGGTGGAAAGTCGGGGGGCAGGCGAGTGAGGAGCGTTGCATGGGCTTGGGAAGGGAAAGGGGGAAGAGCGCGCATACCAGTTGTGGCAGACAACCGACGAGATCGTGGTCACGGGCTTCTTGATGGTGCAGGGGCAGTCCGTGATGGTCAGGGTAGTGGCCTGCGAAATGAACAGGTTAGTGATCGATGCCTCGAGAAATGAGGTGTGGGCAGCGGGTCGGCGGCGGTTCCTGAAGTGTGAAGCTTTGTCCCCCTAGTTTGAGGCATGACAACGCCCTCTTCTTCCTTCCGCCGCCGGCTCCCGCTGCCGCATCGCAAGCGGAGCATACCTCGGTGACGGTGTAGGTGACGGAGCCGTAGGCGATCTCGGTGGGGCCCGGGCAGAAGGTGGTGACGGCGGTGACGACCTCGGTGGTGTACGAGACGGTGCCGTTGCCGGCAACCGCGGCCATGGCGCCAGAGGCGAGGGCGAGAACGGCGGCGGTAAGCTTCATCTTGTCGGCTTTTTGGTCGGGTTATTAGATTATTGTACTCGACGAGTATTCCCGTTTGCTCGAGGTGTGACGTAGAGACTGGCAAGCACGAAGGCTTGTTGTGCGTTCTTTCAAACGAATGAAATTGACTAAAAAGTCAGGGTTGGCTAAGGAGCGTGTGGGTGAGGAAAGGAAGAGGAGGAAGCGGATGCAAGGATGCGCGAGCGGATGTGGTGTTTTTTAAGAACTCGTCGAGCGCCGCGAGCAACACCCTGGGGGGTGCCTGGGCAATGTCTCACAAGGGCACCGCTGCCGGCCCTGGCCCTGACGATGCTTCCATTTGAAAATGACCAAATCAGGACTGCGGCAGGGATGGATAAAAAGGAGGAAGTGGGCCTTAGCTACCATTGGCAGTCTAGAGGCAGCCAACGGGAGGCCCTGTTCACCGCGCCTAGCGTAGTGTACGAGCGATAATTTCCTGGGCTTTCCGAGCTTGCAGGGATCACGGGGGATCTAGAAGACGACCTTGTGCGCTCCGCCATTTGATGTCTGTCCGGCAATCGCTTGCACTTGTTCTTCAAAAGACTCGATAGTTAGTCGTTTGCTCCTTTTTCTGTTGGCAATCTCTATGGTGCAGCCCATTACGCGAAGAGAATTGAGACTGGGCAGCCGGGACGGGAACTTACTCGGGCACAGTCGCAGGGGCACTAGGTTCCTGACGAATGGGGATGACTGCAGCGCAGGGCAACCTGGCGGTGGAGGAGCGCGTACCTGCATCTGGGTGGGCTGCTGGGGCCGACGGTTGGATCGCTCCGCATCCGCACTAATTAGTGTAGCGCGTGTGTGCCAAGGTAGTAACGTTATATCCAAGGTAATCCGGACGCAACGCAGGAGTGCAGAACCAAGGTTCGAGCCGGACTTGGCCCAATTTCCTCGATTGTCCCGACTCTCTAGATGTTTGCTTCTCAATAACTACTCAAGACACAATAGCGGATGGACACGCTTATCCTGCGTAGTACCCAGGAGAGCGACCAGACCCTTTCCCCATGCAATACATACATACTTCGGTATCACCGTCTTGTGTGTAGGGATCATTTGTATCATACGGCTAAAGTTTTGCTGGTTGTGTGAGGCCGAGATGAGGGGACAGCTCTCCGGAGATAACAATGCGACGGCAGGAGATGCCGAGGAAGCTAACATTAACGAAGACCCCTATCCATTCTCGTATCGATCTTGGTTCATCTCCCGTGCCAACCACCCAATACGCAGTAGTGTAGTTCCCCCAGGTTAGTTCCTTCTTTCCACCATTGTCTTCATCTCACTGTTTCAAGGGATTCGAGACCTACAGCAAGTGCGTCTTGATAGCAAGATCTGACATTCCTCGGCCAAGTCGATGCCTGTGCGTGCCGCCCCAGAAATTGAAGATGATAACCTCCCCTATTCTTGCCGAAGTGCGCTTGATTTGTCTTTCCTTCATCACCTAGTGTTAGGTAGGTGGTGTAGATACTTGCTTGCACCATGCCCTTCAGCATCTTGAAGGGCTTTGTCTGCTGAAAACGCGTCTCTCCGTGTCAGAGTAGTTCCTCCCTATATTTATATCATCTCATGGCCCGCTTGCGCCCTCGAACGTTACACCCCGGACAGGATCACCTGCTTCCCAAGATCCAGGCCCGCCGATCACCCAGCAAGATCGGGGCCCGTCACAATTCGGAGAGGTGACTTTTCAGATTCAGCATCTCGAGCCCTTCCGCATGCCAGAGTCACAATTCCGGGAGCTTGGAAATACTATTTCTCACCCGTAACAAACCGGACTGACTGGTGGTAACGGAAGGCAGGATGGACCACCTTTTGCGTGCTTAGTCAGTTCCCAAGTTGCAGGCTGCGGGGTCGAAACAGCCCCAATTCTAGCTGTACATTCCGTGTGTGCCGTGCAGCCCGTTTTCGCATAACTATTGGGAAAGTAAATCTCTTGGTTGATTCTAGTTCAGCATAGTCCACTTGCCGGATGACGGTCCGCAGTGTCCCGAAGGCCAGCGCCGCCTTGCATCTGCCGAGTTCGAGTCCCGAGTCCGAGACCGACAGAGGCCGGATGTACCGGAAAGAGTGGGGTCCAACTTGCGGATGGAGGACGCCATCAAGCGGCGGGTTGGTTTGTTCCGCTCGGCACCTACTGAGCCACGCGGTTCGCAATTGAAAACCACGGGTTTGAGACCGAGTGCTGTGTGAAGCTGTCATCGAGTTGCGCTTCGGGGAATATAGGTCGCTGGGAACCCCGCGATTCCTTCATTTTTTTTGATCGTTCAGTCCCAGCAACGAACGAGAGAGACCCTTGAGCGATTCCGTGTGGTCCAAGCAATACACTCACGACAATAACCACTGCCTACCTTGAAAAAAAAAAAAAAAAAAAAAAACAACAAACGGCATCAGAAAATGGCTGGCTCAGTCATGAAGGCAGTCGGTGCGTTCTTGCTTTTCTTGTTAACCCTCTTACCCACAACTGCCACCGCTTTGACGAAACAACTCTCGTTCTAACAAGGTCAGACGTCAAAAACGGCACCGGCCCGGCCTCGGCCCTCTTCATCAATCCCTCCACTCCGACGCCGCAGCCCGGTCCCGGCCAAGCTCTCGTCAGGGTCCGCGCCTTCGGCCTCAACCGTATGGACCTGCTCCAGCGCGAAGGGCGCTACCCCCTTCCCCCGCATGCCCCCAAGACCCTGGGGGTCGAATTCAGCGGCACCATCGAGTCTCTCGGCCCGGGCGCAGACGCCTCCTCGCCGTCGTCATCGTCGTCGAGATTCAAACCAGGCGATGCCGTCTTCGGCCTGGCTTACGGGGGCGCCTATGCCGAGTACATCGCCGTGTCGACCAAGATGCTCCTGCGCAAGCCCGACCACTTGACCTTCGAGCAGGCTGCAGGCATCCCCGAGACGTGGATCACGGCCATCCAGGCGCTGCACTTTGTCTTGCAGGCGCAGCCAGGCCAGAGCGTGCTTTGGCACGCCGGTGCCTCCGGTGTCTCCATCGCCGGCATCCAGCTGTCCCGGCTCGCCGGCGCGAGCGAGATCTACGCCACGGCCGGCTCGGCCGAGAAGTGCGCCTTCGTGGAGAAGGAGCTGGGTGCCGCGCTGGCCGTCAACTACAAGGAGGCGAACTGGGTTGAGGAGATTCTGAAGCGGACCGGGGGGGTAGGGGTGGATCTGGTGGTGGACTTTGTCGGCGGCGACTACTTTGAGAAGAATCTCGACGTCATCGCGAGGGATGGGCGGATCTGCATGCTGGGGCTAATGGGAGGGGCGATTGCGGAGAAGGTCAATATTGGAAAGTTGCTGTACAAGCGGGCACGGGTCGAGGGGAGTACCCTGCGGAGCAGAGATGAGCAGTACCAGGGGAGGCTGAGGGACAAGCTGGAGGAGTACCTGCCCAAGTTCGAGAGCGGGGAGCTCAAGGTGTTGATCGACACCGTCTTGCCGTGGGAGGAGATCGCCAAGGCCCACGAGCTGCTGGAGGCTAACAAAACCATGGGCAAGATCATCTGCACCATCCCCTGAGGGAGAGCTCCAGCCCCCGAGTCATGAGATATGAAGAGAGCAGCAGGGCAGCATCGTAATAACCGCATCACCCGCCTGCCGATCCCTTGAACCAATATCAAATCAAACCCTTGTAACCGGAACGCCTATGGTACCAGCTTGCTTAATGCTCGTTGATCCATTTCAGCATCTGCTCAAACGCAGTTGCCTGCGCCATCTTGATGTTTGGGTCGTCATAGTCCCCCACGACCGCGAAGCCTAGAGATTCCCCCATTAGCACGGGTTCCTGCTCCCACACTCGGCTCCCCGGGCCCCGGGGGGGGGGGGGGGGTTGTTTGGCAGGTTTGCACTCACCATGCGGCACACCGGGATAGACCTGCACCTCGTGCTCGACCCCATTCTCAGTCATGTACTTCTCCCCAGCGATCCTCACCTCGTCCGGGAACACGGGATCATCCTCGACGCAGACCACGCTCAAGGGCGCCTTGAGTCCGACAAAGTCCTGCTTCGACACCAGCGTCGCGTGCGCCAGCGCACCCGCCTTGATCTGCGGCGGCACCGTCGATGGCCGGTTCGCCTCCTCGTCATCCCCGCGGCGCTGCCCCTGCCGCCTGGCCGGCCGTTCCGCGGCCAGCAGCAGGACGTACCTCGCCCCGAAGCAGTACCCCACCGCGTACACCCCGCCCCCGTGAGACACGGCGTCCGCGAACTCGTCCCTCGCCCCCTCGAGCACCTTTTCCAGGATGGGCATCACCTTCTCTTCCGTGTGCCGCGCCAACCACATGTCGATCAGGAAGCTCTTGGCCGTCTCGAGCGCCTTGATCTTGAACACGTCGAGCAGCGACGATGACGATGACGACGAAGACTGGGCCGCCGTTGTATTGACACCGGCTAAATCGGCCGCGGTCAGGCTGCTGTTGGGCGCCGGGTCGCCCGCGAACAGGTCCGGCATCACCACCACGTACCCCTCGCTCGCAAAGCGGTCCGCCTGGATCTGGTTGTTGACACTGTGCAGGCCAGTTCCGCCTGTTAAAAGGAGGAGGAGCCGAGACGGGGTGTGCGGGTAGTCGGCTGGTTTGGAGATGTAGACCTGGTCCAGGAGTCGTGTGTTAGTGCACCGGCAGCTTGACATTGGGGCCCCCGGGGGGGACTCACATCGACGTCGTTCAATTTGGTCAATTCGCCTGTGGAAGCCTGGCCCTCGGGGAGTGGCCGGTCGGATGTGCAATGCTCAGTCATGGCTGGGTGTGCAGGAGCATCTGCCAAGGCGGGAGAGTCGCTGGGAGACGGGGTGTCGGTCTCCTGCGCATCGCTTTCGGGGCCCCGAGTGGCCAGCTCGGAGTTGGTCATGGCGAAACTCTGTTTGGTATAGCAGATGCAGCGAGTCAAGTGGCTTGGGGATTGAACTGAGAAATAGCAATTTTCGCGGTGCAGTGCTGGGTGAATTGGGGACAGCGAAGTCCTGGCCTTGAAACACAGTAACAACTTGGGCCGACTGTGTGTAGATATGTGTACTGTACGGATTAACTACCTGAAGCTCTACGGGGTTGGCATCGGATGATCTCGACTAACGTACATCGAAGACCCCGCAGTATACGGGGGTTAGGGTTAAGTTCCTGCCATGGCCTGCTACAGTGCTGCTGAGAGGTTCAGCTTACGCAGTAGAGTCCGAAGTGAAGAGGCAGAAACCACCAATTCATGATGCCCAGACAAGACCTTAACTTGATCGTTCGATCATGGCCCGCGGCCAGCTCAAACTGAAACCCTAGTCCTGTTTGTAGGTACGGATTACCTACTGACGGTGTTATACTCGCCTTATGGGTGGGACGGCCATGAGCGTAGTGAACAGGTGGTGTAGTCAAGCAACCCGCAGGCAGTTCGATGGGGAACCCAGAGAATGGTGGATGCACCCACGTGCATGAGACCCTGCGTCGAGTTTGACGAGTAGTCACTGTTCGACTCGTCACCGCGCATTGGAGTTGTTGTGGTGGAGCAAGTTCGGGTGGAGCGTGCCCTGAAACGCGGCCCGTCGCGTCGCGCCTAATTAACGCGTCAACGCGTCTTTAAGCTAAAGTCGCTCTCCCCAATTCGCGATTAAGCACCCGCTTCCCACCTTCCACAGGTCCGGTACTTGTAGGAGTCCTTCCCACAATCTTGCAATCCCATTACAATTGAGAAACCTCAACCCACTTGTACCTTCTAACACATCGCCAATTCTGCAAACAGCAAGCACGATGCCTGGTGTGCTTACACGCAACACGCCGGTTCCGCGTGGCCACTCAGACTCGTCCACGCCTGCCACGGGCACCACGAAGTGCAACAAGCTCTCCAAGGCGCAAGCCGCCGGGAAACAATCACAGACAAGCGCGCCCTTTACCCCGCGTAGCTCCAACATCGAGATTGTCCTTCCGTCAAGGAAGAGGAAGGTTCAAGACGCGGCCGAATGCACATCGAAGAAGATCCGCTTCGAGCCCGAAACATCCATCGCGCCTGCTACTCCCGTGTCGAGAAAGCGAAAGGGCGCCAGGTTCGCAGAGCCGGATGCTGCTGCTGCTCCCAGCACACCCAATTGCGCGGCACCAACCCCTTCATCTAGCCGCAAGCGCCGTTTTGAGTCCGACGAGACCAGCCAAGCCGAGGAGCTGCTCGAGCGACTCAACCTTCAATCCTCCCCCGTCAGCAAGCGAAGCAAGACCACCGTCCACCGCCGGGCTCCGCAGAATGACTTCGACCTGCCCAACGAGCTGCTTGATCTCCTAGATCTTCACGCGGCCTTCCTCAAGACACTCAACATGCAATACGCGCACAACGACACAACCTCGCCCATCGACCTGCGCACCCTCTATACGAGTGTGACGCGCGCCTGGGGGAAGCGCCATGTGATGCTCGACGACATTCAGCGGTGCGTCGGTGTTCTCTCATGGACACCGACGAAAACCATGGGCGCCCAGCCCACCGCCCCCTTCTACCTCACCGACTACGGCCGCGACAAGATCTGCATCGAGTTCCACCCCTCGGCCGAGCCCGGCCCGCTGCGCGAGCCCAAGCTGAAGATGGATTTTGAGGCCAACCTGCGTACCCTCTGGCTCAGCCGCAGCAACAACATCCCCCCGACCATCTTCATCGGCACGCTCCCTAAGGCACCCCTCCACCCGAAAAACGCCAGCATGAACCCGCTCCTCGCGGCCTCCGCCAAGACCCAAACGACCCTTGACGCCTTCAAGCAGAGCATTGCCGAGAAGAAGCAGCAAGACGAAGCTGCCAAGAAGCAAGCAGCCGCCGCCGCCGCGGCGAACGGCCCCTCGGGCGGATCGCTGCTCGACCGCATCCGCCTCAAGGAGACCCTCGCCTCCCAGTCGCCGCAGAACGAGCCCACGGCGGCGGATCTCCAGCGCCGACGCGCGCTGCAGCGCGCTGCGGACGTTGCTGCCGTCATCGGCATGCTCTGCAAGGCCACGGTCGCGACCGGGTCCGGCCAAGCCCGCGTGTCGTTCTCCATGGCGGCACTGATGGTGCGGCTGAAGGATTCGGTGCGCACACCCGTCTCCCAGGAGGACGGCATGCTGTGCGTGCGGCTGCTGGCGGCCGAGGTGGCACCGCACTGGTTGAAGATCGTCAAGATCGGCGGGAGGGAGAATGTCGTCTGTACGATGGGCATGCAACCTACCAAGGCGGAAGTGGAGGATCGAGTGAAGGCTTTGTTGGGGTAGGTTCGATGGGTTGAACGGGTGTTGCTGGATCCTGCTTCTGTTATACTTGTGTTGGGCTGAATGGTGTTTGTCGTGTTTGGGGGATGTCTCTATGGGTTACCCGAGTTCAGGATCATTGTTGGGGTGCTTGTTTTTCGGTGGCGTTCATGGATGGGCATAGACAGGCGTCATGGCATGGTGAAGTTGGTTGGGTTAGCATGCTTGTTCGCTCTCCACTCCTGTCCAGCAGGAAGAGACATGATGACGGGAGACACATGATTACACGAAAACAAAAGCTCTATTCTGCCTCGTCCAGGCGCGTCTATCCGCTCCCCGTCACTGAACCCGTGCTGTGCAACGCCCGCATCAAGAAGCAAAAAGCCCAGTCCTCGCTAAATTGATCCCATTCATGCCAACACTCTTTGTGCTTCCCGGCCGTCATCCGTCATATAGGAGCAGCATGTTCAGTTGCTGCTGTGTTTCCCCGCAAAGGCTGGGTGTCCATCGACGACACAGTAGTTCGCCAATTGATTCCCTCAACCTTTGCAAACACTGGTTTGGGGGTGGGAGCCCCAAACCGGAGAGCAGAGAAAGGGTAAAGAAAAGACGCCCTGGCGTGGCTTATTTCTTCTCCTTCTTTTCGAACTTGGGCTTGCCAATGTCGCTACCGCGTAGCTTGACATTGAGCACCCGCTCCATGGCGGCGAGCACCTTCTGGTCGGGGGCGGCGTCGCCACGCTCAAAGCTGGCGACGATTGTGGGCGTCGTGTTGCACTTGGTCGCCAGCTCCTTCTGCGTCAGACCCTTGTTGCCGTTGGGATGCTGGTACTCGTTCCGCGCCTTCTGGATCGCCTTGCCCACTACGGTGCCCACCGTCTTGGGCTTGACGACGTCATCGGCCCGGTCGACCATTGTGAGGCGTTGGCCTTCTACGGCGGGGCGGGCGGCCTGGGACAGAAAAGCAACAGGGGTTAGTGCTCAACGAACATTTGCGCCTGCGTTGGGGATTTTCTGATGACGCAAGGGGAAGATTTTCCGAGATGGGGGCGATGCCGAAAGAGAGAAAGACATACAGCGTTGCCTGTGCTATACTTCTTCTCCGTTACGATGGGTGCGCCGGCGCGCTTAGCAGCGTTCAGGGCAGATTGGCTGCGGACAACCGTCTCGCGAGGAGCGCCGCCACCGCTGCGGACGTTCCTGCCAATCTTGACAACATCGGTATCCCACGCAGACATCTTGACCGTTTTTGTGATGGGTATGTTGCTGTTGATGGATTCGGAGTCTGTGTGTGTTTTGGTTGTCGTAAACAGATAAGCTCGTCGGATCGGGAGTGTCGGTGAGTTGCGGAAGAGGACTTCGTGAGTTACAAAGAAACAGCAAGGAAAAGATCCAAGTTTGCTGTTTGCTTCGGCGATATATATGATGCACGGGCAGCGGCGGGAGAAAAAAAATTGGGACGGCGAGTCCGATGGTTGGATTTTGCTCGAAGGCGTTGAAGTTGGTTTCGGGTTAGTCAGTTGTCACGGTGCGAGAAGGCTAGGGCGGGGATTTAAGCGGGTGGGCTCCCCCGTCTTCGGAAGCTGATGGGCGGCCGTCGAAGTTGGGCGGTGACTCGAGCGGCGAAGACCCTTGGTGCCACATCAGGGCTGTGGAGACGGCGAGGCGCAATCCCGATGCTGTGGACTGGCCCTGACAGCCGGCGATGATTGGCCCGAGGCGGCGGGAGCTGAACGAGACGAGAGCGAGGCGAGAGCGCAACTTCCTTAACTTACCCAAGGCACGGAGAACTACGGCATTACTCAGCGCTTTTGCGTAGTTTAGGTAGTTGCCTGGCAAGGAGAACTATCCGGAGTCGCCCACCTTTGGTGACATATCGTGAGAGCAAGTCCAGTTCGGGACGAAATGCTTCACTACTCAAACCTTCCCGCATCACAGTGTGCACTGTAACATATTGACAGCATTGCCGGTTAATCAGGTTCTGAAAGTTCCCCAAAATATGTCATTCGGAATATCTATAGACTCGTGCAAACACTATTCCATCCACGCAATGCTCAATGCTCGATTCTCAATGCTCGATTCTCAATGCTCGATTCTCAATGCTCGATTCTCAATGCTCGATTCTCAATGCCCGTCGATCACAAGCCATGGTCTCCCCCGGTGCAGCCGCCTTAGCGGCCCTGTTCACGACCGTCTGTTCTGTTCTTTTACCTACGACCGCTTCAGGTCGGCTGGTCTTGTTGTTGGCCCCCAAACACAGCGATCTGTTTGTTGGATTCCCCGGCCATGGCCTCCTTTGGAAGGCGTTGCAGGCGGCCCTCGGCACATCAATTCTTGTCCTCCTCTTCCTCTGGTCTCTTAGGGCAACTCGTGGGACATTCGAGCCATCTTGTTGCCCTGGGTCTGAAAAGGTCTCTTTCTATCCATGCCGGACGACCCATTCGCGACTATTCCCAAAGCAGCACTCGTTCTCATACTCGTACTTGTTGGTCGGCATCCCGGTGAGCTTCGAGGGGAATGCGGGGGGCATGGTCTCGGTTCGGGCCAAAGCCAGGCCGGCCCTTTTGTCCTGGTTCCCGATAGGCTTTTTTGGGGGCTGGTTCACCGTTGATGCGGGCGATTACTTGGAGCGTGGCAAGTCCGAGTTGAGTCTGCGGGAGAAGCTGGACAGATACCTTCTAAATCAGGTCAGTTTCCTTCATGGCTCAATTAGGAGAGTTGTCGATACTGACTTAGCTAGGGGGTCTGTCCGAAAACTTACCCGTATGCATACTTGATTACTGCCGCCCGCTTCTTGGGCTACCACTTCAATCCCGTCTCGTTTTGGTACCTATACGATGCCGGAAAGCGCCTGGCAGCCATGATCCTGGAAGTCAACAACACGTTTGATGAGAGGCGCATGTATTTCCTGACTGAGGACAGCTTCTCGGAGAGCCAGAGCGACGGATTCTCGACTTTTAGCTGCGAGGGACAGCAGAGCAAGCGCCCCTCTCCGAGAATTTCATGCGAACGCACTTTCAGGCAGGCATGGCCGAAGGACTTCCACGTCTCAACTTTCAACTCCCGCAAGGGCTCGTACACTCTCACAGCATCCGACCCCCTAGCCAGCGTCGGCGTGCAAGGCATAGCGGCTCCGATCAGCATCACCATCACTCTTCTCTCGTCCAAAGGCGATCCCAAGATGGTGGCCACCCTATCCTCCGCTGATGACCGACTCGAACCCTCCACCATGACTAGCAGGCAAAAGGCCTGCTTCCTGGCCTCTTGGTGGCACGTCGGCTTCCTCACCTACCCACGCATCTTGAAGCAAGCTGCCACCCTCTTCTTCCGCCACAGACTGCGCGTGTGGTTCCGGCCGGAACCGCTGAAAGGCACTCTCAGCCGGCGGGCGACCGCGACGGAGCGGCAGCTGGAGGCCGTCTTTCGGCGATATCTGCAGCATCTGGTTGAGCAGTCACAAGTGGCCTTGGAAGTGAAGTACATCGCAGCAGCTGGGATATTGTCGGACAACGATGTCCGTGTGTTCACCTCGCCGGCTGCGCGAGGGAAGAGAGCGGAGAAGGGAGGGACCGGTTCGATCGCCGTCACCGAAGAACTCGAGCTCGCGGTGCTAACGCCCGCTTTCTACACCCGCTTCGTCCGGTACCAACGAGATGGTCTCAATGCCTTTTCGCGTGAGCTGAACGAGGCACGCACAATTTGGTTGTCTCGTCCGGAGCTACTTCGGGGCCTGTTCGCATCTCAAAAGAAGGAGAGCAAACCATGTTCAACCAATACCGCTCCTTCATGCTCGGTCGGGTTGTTGCCGGCCGGGTTCTGGGAGCTTGTCTGTTTCAAGGTGATAGCATATCTGAGGTCCGGAAATGTCGTTGGGTTGTCCGAGTTGGATGAATATGTTATGCAGCACGACTCGGAGAGGGAGCGGGAGAGGTATGGGAGGTGCGTGCTTCAGGTAATGCTGGCGGACCGAATCGCGCTTCGGAGCGTGGCTGGGCTGAAAGTGCTAGAATTTGTAGTGCTGGTGTACTTGACTTGGTGGTTGTTGGGAATTGTCCTTGGGTAGTGCGTGAAGGTAAGCCTCCACTAGGTTGGGCAATGGATACTGCGTCTCTTGGTAGCAACAACTCTCGATAGTCTTGTATGCAAGGCCCCTCGGTTTGTCCAAGCCAATTTGTAAATGAGGTCATGCATGGTCTCAACGATCATGTCCGCCATGGGGTCGGGCACCAAGCGCCACTGTTGGTTCTGCGAACCTCAGGCCATGTCCGGGTCAATTCCAAATGATGAGACCAAATGGTCACGCAGGATAGTAGAACGGGGACCAGGAAGCTGACGGAGATCGTGAGAATTTGGGACTCGGACTCGCGGCCGCTCTCCGATAGGATTCGGAAAGTGTTCGGAGTTTTAAAGATAAAAAACTCCCCCGCATATTCCTTCCAAATATGTCGAAAGCATGACAGCTGATGTTCTTACAGGATGCAGCCTGATGCGCCAGGCATCGCCGCATCAGGGCAATTCCAAATACTCGACAAAGTTGACGCATACGAGGCAGGTCTTGGTGGGGCTATTGACAAATAAGCTGCCCCGCGGCGGGGCCGTTGCCTCCCGCCCCAGACTCGAAAATGCAGGCTTTGTGCAACCATTGCAGCTTAGCTTCTGTCGTCTCATAGGCTGCCGGTCCTGGCTTGATCTTCCCGAGAATGCACTGTGCCGACGGTGTTGCAGTTAAGGGGAATACAATGTAAAAGGACCTGAGGAGCGGAAACAAAGAAGTCATACGCTAGTCCCCGCTAACCAGCTCCCCGCAGTCTGGTTAGCGCGGGGCATCTTGTATGTACATACGGTGCTACCTCAAGATACCAGTACTTACTGTCGCGCATGTCGCGCAGTTCTGATAAGACTTGTGGAGCTCTGAGACATCGACTCGAGCATTCGGGGTTGTCGTCCACCGAACACCAGGTCAAGGTAGCTGGGTCAGGAACCGTGTTTGAGCGACCATTTGTAGACGGGAGTATGTATGTACTCCAGGATGGAGCAGGCCGAAGTGGACGGCTAGCATGACATTCCAAATCACTTCCACGCGCTACGTAATCTGACTAGACAACAAGCTAGCTACTTCAGGAGAGCGAGCTCAGTGAGCTCGTGTCGCTCCGAGAACTTCGGAGGTACTTGCGGAGATTGTGTCCTGAGTACACGTACAGTACCTGCCTCCTGCGTGGCTGGCAGAACTAGCAGGCACAGATCTCCCACCCCACCGCAAGCTTCTCCCCAACCTTTCGATGATCTCAAGTATTTAACAGCTTGGTCTCGACCTTCCCCCTCCCTCCATCTTCCCAGACATCTCGATCAGTCCAACATCTTCGCGAACTCTGCCTTCCAACGGTTCTTGGTCCATCCAAGATACCCACGCGTTAACCGATTCGACTCGACATCATAGACCAAACCCGAAGATGCCTCTCACCGGTCACTGTCTCTGCAAGGCGGTCACCTACTCGGCCGACGTGGATGCCCCTCTTCTCACCGGCTACGACCACTGCGACGACTGCCAGCGCCAATCGGGCTCGACCTACTGTGCGTTCTATCCCCTTTCCCCCCCCCAAAAAAAAAAAAAACCCAACCCAACAACCCCCACCCCCGGCGTTCTTCACACCCCTCTTCTTCCTTCCATGACCGATACTGCGTCAGAGACAAAAACGAGCCCAGAACTAATGCTATGTTGCACAAAAACAGCTCTCGTTGTCGTGGTTCCCAAGGACAAGCTCGAAGTCAAGGGCCCCCTCAAGAAGTGGGAGGGCAAGGGCAGCTCTGGCAAGTCAGTATGGCGCTGGTTCTGCCAGGAGTGCGGCTCGCCCATCGCCCACGACCCCGACGCCGCCCCCGAGATCATTGCTCTCAAGGGTGGTACCCTGGACACCGAGATCAAGAAGACCCTGAAGCCGGTATGTCTCTCTTCCCCGTCGACGGAGGGTTCGCGATATGTTTGGTTGGCGGTGCAGTGGCTAATCAAGGATTGGTAACAGACCCAAGAAATCTGGGCCGTCGGCAAGCTGCCGTTCTGCCAGGAGAAGCTGGAGAAGGTCGCCGAGTACATGCCGTGAGGTAATGATTCCAAAGAGGGTTCCGGCATTGGAAAGGATTGTACGGTGACGTCTTATAATTTGGGGCGGGAGAATGACTATGAGCATCTGATGACTGTGCTTAGGGTGTTATGACTGGGCAGAGGTTTTGTTTGAGGCCGTAAATCGCTGGATGTTATGGCGAGAAGAGAACAAATCCACAGATCTGGGCTGTAGGTTAATTCCAGTGGCCGTGTATTGTCCCTACGCATTGTCTTGCTTTACCCAAATTTTAAGTGCTGCATGTTCCATGCCGCTCTCTCAGAAGTCACTGCGACACTTGGAGTGACGACACGTGTGGCTGTCATTACGGTCTCCTGAATTCGCTCATATCACCAACATCGCACCCTCATCCTCTTCGGCAATAACACACCGGTTTCACGTCGTGACATAGACAGCCATGGCTGAAGAATGAAGTGATCAAGCCATATGTGATGAAAACAACACAACAACACCGGCCCAAAAAGCTTGCAAGGTTTCATAAGGGAACTATATCCCCTCGAACTTGACCTTGCACTGCCGCTTCCTCCCAAACCCCCGTGTGAGGATTCTGGGACAGGGACCCCGATAACCGTGACAAAAGACGGCACCGAGAACGGCAACGATAGTTGCATCACTCGAAATGGAGACCAAGGTTGCCGGACGATCAGGGGTCGATAGCCGAGCGGATAACGGAGGCAAAAAGCAGAAAGATGGAGATTGAAAAGGTAGATAGGCTGGACTTAGTCACGCCCGCCATTGTCCGTACAGGTCTGGTTATTGTTGGTGTCCGGGTGTGTAGACCCAGCAGTGGCAGTCGCCCCTTCGCCGTGCTGAATGTTGTAACGACGAATCTCTCATCCAAACATGAGGTTAGTCAGCGAAAAGCCAGGACATCAACAGCCGGCAGAATCTCCTCACTCGTCGCCTCAACCGTATAGGGCCGCTTCTGACTTCGTCGCACCGTCAACGGTGGCTTCGGAAGGAGGCAGAGAACGACACGTCCTGTTGATGGTAGCAACCCGGTCGTTGAGTCGTCCGGTTCGTCCGGTGTGTTATGAGCCGCACAAGATGCAGGCAGCCGGCCAAGCCGAACTGGAACTGAGATAGCAGCTCTGCGACCCAGGCTGGGGGGTTCAACACGGCGGTTGCATGAGCGTCCCCCAGGATATTGGCCGGTGTTCTTGTCGATCCAAGAGCATGTCTTCGGATTGAACTCGCCATTTATGAAAATACGAGACTTAACGGTCCCTCTCCTCGTAAGCACGCTAGGCTTGTTCCGTTGCCCGCACATCTCTCGCTCCAGAGACGCACCAGCCGGAGTAATCTCTCTGGCTGCTGTCGAGCCTGGATTAGTCATGACCATGCCAACTTGGAGTGACGACAGCGCTCCGGATCATCTAAGCCTGATAAGAGAAGAGCACTTAGGTCCACCTCGAGGGATGTGTGGAAGTCTACCCAGGGTCTTGAATTCAATATCTCAGCAGAAATTCAGCCTGAAAATAATTGATCCGAGATTATGGCCGTTCAGTAGGTGATGTTGGTTGATACAGCGACATCGAGCTGTCGAGTTCACCCATTCCGTACCCGCCCGATGCACTTGCATCCATCGAACTTGGAAGTCGGCCGGGGGTATGTGTAAGTTGAAATGCTAATGAGATTGGCGTGCGACTGCGGCAGCGTGAGCCGCGGCACTGGGGGATGTTTCAAAAAGCCATGGCACGCAAGGGGATACCTGAAACAGAGTCATCGTTGGTGATGATGCCGACGGGTGATGATCGATTGCAGGGACCGCATTCACTAGCAAGCCTGCGTTCCTTCATTGCATCCATCGTTCACATAATTCACTTTCGGTCCCCTGCAGACGGATTTGGCGCCGCGAAACCGGGCCCTTCGGATTCGATTGATTTCCAGGTTTGCAGCGGTTTGGAAGTAAGCAGGCGCAAAGGAGGATTTTGATGGTGGGCGGAGACGCCCCAACAATCATCGGTTGGCTGGTTGCATCGCCCTCGCACCCAGGCGCCAATGGACCGTCGTAGCAACAGCAACAGTATGCGGATGTAGCCAAACACAAGATGATACCATTTCAGTGAGTTGGTCTTGTCGGAGTGTATCCCCAGATCGCGCGGCTGGCCCTGGAACCGACTCTCGGCTGAAGCGCCGCGGGACTGGGCAGGGAACCCAGCGAGAGAGTTTTAATGATTATTACTTGGGGGATATCTGGCTGGCTGTGGTTCGTCGAATCGGTCGGGCGTTCCAGGAGTGATGTGTCCATACGGCGCAAGACTCCATCCAGCAGGTGATTCGGAATTCCATTTAGTTATTGCCCAAAACGGTTTGGCACTGGGGGCTGCGCCGGTTGTGATGTGCGGGAAAACCCCAACGCCGGGAAGGCGCAGTTGATGACGGCCACCGAAGACGAACCACCACATTCTGTCATTTCGTCCGTCTTCGTTGCCGCCCTCAAATTGCTGCCTAGGGGTGGGAGTGTCGAGGTTATCATCAGGCACTTAAGTTCCAGAGTCGTTCTCACATTCAAGACCTAATCCTGGCCCCTGCATCACAACCTGACCGACTTGGCTGCGTGCAGGGCTGCCCTTCTCGTGTCATGTATGGAGTACAGTACGGAGTACGCAGTTTGTCCATCTGACTAGTGTACGGAGAAGGGGGCAAAATGAGGGAAAAGCAGGGCGCGCCCTGAACCGACCGATCCAGTCCCGAGCTCGGCACTTCGACATTGTGTCGAACCCTCCACAAACGAGGAAAAGCCTGGCAAGCGGACGGACGGACCACCAATGTTGAAAATCGCACTTGAAATGGGTAATTTAGGAGACAAGCAGGCCCCGACGCTGGACGCGCTGCCATTGGCGCGAGAGTTCAGCTGAAGGTACCGCGGTACTTCGGGTTGGGGTTATGCGTGTAATACCCAAAAAAAAAAGTAAAGACGAGACTCCCTTGTTGGAGACTCCGCGCAGTGTCCCCCTCGGTTCCTGCGAACAAGTCGACCGCCGGGACCTGATTCTTTGGCAGCATGAAGGCAAAACAGGTGACGCCCGCCGCCTCACCATGGCTGCGAGGGCTCCAAACTTTTCCAGACCCGTCCATGATCCTCCTTTTCCACCATTTCCCAACTTAACCGAATGCCCACCACGTCCGCATCACCACTTTCATCACCGACCGCAGGGAACCAACCCGTGCCCGCTGTCGCCGAACGCGAAATAAAAGTGCGACGCCAAAAGTCGATACGGCAGATTCTCACCCCAAGCTGATTGTGTGCGCCCCTTGCACGCCCAGCCAGTGGATCGCCCATCTTCCGAGCCATCCACGCCTGGGCAAAAGCATCATTACCGTGACAAAGCTATTTTTCCCTCTACATTCCTGAACCATCCTCCTTAAACGTCGTCGTCGTTCCTCACCCAGCCACCAACACAACATCGCCGCCCACCGCATCAACGACATTTCTTTTAATTTTCAAAATTAGTCGCCATGGCCCCCTCCAGCAAGAACGCCGCGGCGGCGGCCAAGGACCGACGCAAATCGAGCAACACGGCCGGCCCAACAGTCACGGGTGCAGCAGCATCCCCGAGCTCCTCCTACCTCGTCACCCTCAAGGTGCCGCCACAGCGGCTGCGGGCCATCGTCGACCCGGACTTTGTCGAGGAAGACACGCCGGCCAAGCAGTCACCGGCTGCAGCGGCTACTTCTGGCACCGAGAACGCATCAGACTCGACTCCCAACTCGCCTCCGGCAGGCACCCCTGCATCCCAGTCTGCCGTCATGGGACCGCCATCCGAAGGCCCCAAGAAGAAAGGGGTCAAGAGGAGTGCGACTGCCGCCGCAAATGGCAGTGGCGAGGCCAAAGTCAGAGGGAAACCAGGCCCCAAGAAGAAGCAGAGACTGTACGTGTTGTCTCGGGCGTTAGTGGCCATGGCACTGCGCTTCCCCTCTTTCAACACCATCCCGTCCCCGTTCACGTTTCGTACATGACGCTGACCCTGGGCAACAGTGAGGACGGAACCATCGAAGGCGGCCGAGGCTCCCTGGCAGCACATAAACTCGGTCCCAAAGCCAACCAAGGCGCCATCAACGCAGGCCTCCGAGCGCTGGACCGGTCCGGCAAGCCGTGCCGGAAGTGGAGCAGAGGTGGCTTTACCATCAAGACCTTCACGGGCGTCGTATGGGAGATCCCGCGGTGGACGGCGCCGCCTAAGGCCCGGCCCGAGGAATCTGCCGACAGCTCGACCCCTGCGTCCGACAGCAGCAACAAGGAGAACAAGGAGGACAACAGCCAAGTCAAGAGCGAGGCAAGCAACAATGGCGGGGACGTGGAGATGCAGGACACCCCGAGCTTTGCTGCCGACAACTCGCCGGCCCCGGTCCCGGTTGCCGCTGTTTGAGCGGTTTCATCTCTTGCACTTTGTTTCTCCGCTGCTATGTCAGGGTTCGCATGGGTTTAGGGTGGTTAACGGGCATTTGAACGGGGGGTTTGGGCGCTGTACGCTGGGTAATGGAAAGGGAGGATCACAAATATTGCTGGCTGCGTGGCTCATCCCGGCACACTCGGCAGGTATGGCGTTTCGGAGTTTGAGAGATGGCACTAAAGGGCCGCTTTGGCAATGTATGTACAAATCTAAAAGTCTAGCATGGTCTAGGGGCGCAGCAGGTATGCGAGGGACAGATTCTAGCGACTAGGGAATTATTACACGCCCTTTTTTTTTCCACAGCCACCGGGACTCTCGAGCACTTGTCGCCATTAATTAACTATTCGTAACCCAATTTCCTTTCCCCGAACGCGCTCTCCCCCGGTTAAAGGATCTGCCGCAATTCGCAGTCTTGCGCATAAAAGGGAGACGAAGATGGGGCCATTCAGAGGACAGAGGGCACCTGGTCATCGAGACTCCTCTGATTGCGAGTAGCGATCTCCGACCTCGTGACGACTCGTAACTACTCGTAACTACTCGTAACGCCAGCGTCAGCGTCGCTGGCAATTTCGGAGAATGCCAGCGAGCAGGGAGCAAGCAGGCCCAGAGAGGCCTGGTTTGAACTAGGAATTGCGAAGGCGTGGAGCGTGGGTTTGTCTCCTGCCCGGGAGAAGCTGTCTCAGGTTGAGCGCCTCTGCCCTGCGCTGGGTGCCGTGCCTGGCCTCTCGGAGCATTCCAGTTTGAGCAAGCACTCAAGAGGGATTGCGTCGTTCCGGTCCTTTCCCTCGCTGTTGCTGGAAGAAGCCCACAATCTCCGTCTCCTCGGCCTCTGATTGGCTGGCTCTCGGAAGAGGGGGGCCCAAGTGGACCTCCCCCCAACGCAGCTCCTCCACTGCCCACTGTCGGGCAGCTCTGGCGCCTCGATTGCCACGCAAAGCGCTCTGGGCCGTTCCCAGCTTAGCGTCAGGACCCCATGATCCCGCCTCGCTTCCAGTTACACCCGACCCCCAAATGACCCCACTGATTTGAAGGTGCCAGCCGCTGAAACGGCCCCATTCTGACTGGACCGACCTCAGACCTCTCGCCATGGGTGACCACCGGGTTATCAGAGAGGAACAGCAGGAAATCATCGAATGCCATTTCTATCCCACTCTTCAAGACTAATCCAGCGTCCTTTGACCCATTAGACAACGGAGCCACCGCTTGCACGGCCCACTGTTGAGTTTTCTCGCACTCTGTTCCATTCGTTTCGCTGCAGAACATTGGGCGGGCTAGTACCGATTTGCGCATCTATGACATA
Source organism: Thermothelomyces heterothallicus (assembly GCF_042370625.1). Lineage (NCBI taxonomy): Eukaryota > Fungi > Ascomycota > Sordariomycetes > Sordariales > Chaetomiaceae > Thermothelomyces > Thermothelomyces heterothallicus. The sequence goes on along the minus strand of NW_027192579.1, from coordinate 112,200 downwards.
GCGACGCAAGAGCGAGGACCGAGTTGGGAAAACGACACCGGCCCATCACTCCGAACCATCCAGAGCCCGGAACTGGGCCTGACTGCCGCCTTATCCATAGAGCACGCGCCCATACACACCCGTTCCATCGCTGCAGTACCGTCCTTTTCCAACGAGCATCTCCCAGAACCAGGCGAGGGGACAGCAAGGTAGAACCCACCTCGGGGACAGCTCGCGCCGCAGGCTCCTTGCCGGACAACGCCCCGGCCTGACTTGGCTGTGACGTGACCTGCTCCTGCGCGCACTCCCCCTCCGCCGCTCCCCTCGTTGGGCAGCTCACACAGCCCCTCATCATGACCAATCCCTATCAGCAACAGCAAGCCGGGTCAGATTTCGACCCTCTAGCGTCTAGTCGACTGCCGCCGCTCAACGCACGCCGGCCCTCATACGCATCCGTCGTTTCCGGCAACCCCTCGGGCCTGACTCGTCCCACCCGGTCCGGTGGCTTTTCGCATCTCCTCAACCCTTCACCTGATTCCGAACAACAGACACAGGCCAGCGGGCTGTACTCGTCCGGCATGGCGTACGCACTCAATGCTCCCCCGGTCGAGATCCCGGGCAGGGACGAAGCCGTCTCGGGCGGGGAGGAGCTAGGCGAGGACGTCTGGCCAGCACGCCTCGGAGTGAGCTTCCCGTACTTCTCGCGCGCCTTCGACCTCTACATGTGCAGCAAAGACTCGGTATTTCCCGACGACCCCGTCAGCAGGGAAGACATCCGGTTCCCGTCCGCCCCATCGATCCCCAACATCAGCAGCACCGGTTTCCTCTCGCCCTCGTATCTGCGGGGCACCATATACCTACAAAAGCTGGAAGAGAAGCACAGAAAGAGGATTTCTGCGGAGCGAGATAGCGCCGTCTCTTCGAAGGGGGGGCCGGTAGCATCTTCTTCCTCCTTGTCCGGTCGTCTGACCGCTAACGGGAGCCCGTCACATTTGTCCGCAACCAGCTCGAAGATCTCTGGTTCGCTCCGCAGGGGCGTGGCTTTCGACGCCGCGGAGAAGCCCATATATCTGGCTGAGGACGACGACGCGGTTAGCCCTCTCCCCTCGAGGTGGAACAAGGACGATAAGGAAGCGGCTCTGGAGGTCCTGGGTGACGGCTATGAGGTCAGGCACACGGGAAGGGCGTCGAGCGAACACGAGGCGAGCGCGATCCGGGCCGACCACTACATTTCCCCGTCATGCGGGGTGTACTATTTTGAGATTACGGTGCTGAACGGGCGGCAAGACAAGATCAAGTACGTGATCCGAGGCAGAGGATACTGGAGGTTTGAATTATGCGGACGGTCCAGGCTAACCAGACTTTGTCCGGCACAGGACCCCCCAGATCGCCATCGGTTTTGCGAGCAAAGACACCTCGACATCTAGAGCGCCTGGCTGGGAGCCCGACTCCTGGGGCTACCACGGCGATGATGGCCACTCCTTCGCGTCTCAAAACGTAGGGAAAGCGTACGCAGACACGTTCGGCGTAGGCGACACGGTTGGGTGTCTAATCAATTTCCGGCTCAACCACGCTTTGTTTACGAAGAATGGCCGGGAACTACGTAAGTGGGAGCCCAAAAAGAAACCCCGTTACCTCCTTAATACCACCACCCCCGCCCCCCCCCTTTTTTTTTTCTCCCCGTTCCCCTATTTGTCTTCAATCTAGTCTTCCCTATGTATGCAGTGCCCTCTCGAATTGTTTTACCTTTTTACGCATGCTCTTACGCTCGAGGTTTTCACGAACACGACTAACACAACACAGCCATTGCCTTCAAAGATGTTCCTTTCAAGGACGTTAAGGGAAAGCTATATCCCATCGTTGGCCTCAAGAAGAAGGAGGACCACATCATGGCCAATTTTGGCCAGCGGCCCTTCATGTTTGATATCGACGGGTACATGAAGGTACGTCCACTCTGCACCAGTGCCGAGCCATCGATCGGCCCGGCGCCCGGTTCCCTCCCGTCTTCTTCCCTTCAACGCCGAGAAAGATCTGTGAATTTCGCGGAAGGCGCAGCTGGTGCCACTCCCTAAGTGCGGGATGATTTGCACGTGGGAAAACTGCGAGTGCAGGAAGAGCATCCGGCTGCTGCGGATGCAAATTGCACCAGAACCCCGATCCGTTGTTCAAATTTTATCGCCACCACCATATGGGCTCCTCTGCATGAGCATCATTGCATCCGTACCAACGGGTTTCTTCACCTTCGGTCGGATGATTGCACAAAAACATTATCAACGTTAATTCCAATCATGGAGCCGTCTTCTTCACATCGGCCTCGAAAACGTCCGTGCCGTTCACAATCCTTGCTGACTCGTCTTCTTTGGGAGCAGAGGCAACAGAGGATGATTGAAGACGAGATCCGCCTTGCCGACACGTCCAAACTCGTGCCCGGGCTGTCGGAGACCGACCTCATTCAGCAGCTGGTAGGCTCTCCTAAAACCCTAGCTCGTCAACGTGCTATTGACAGCATCATCAGGTCCTCCAATTCCTGCAGCACGACGGATATGTCGAGACAGCGCGCGCCTTTGCAGAGGAGTTGCAGGCCGAGAAGACGGCTCTCCAGCTCGACCCGCAGGCGCCTGTCAAGGGCATCAGCATCCGCGACGACGAGGACGCGCACAACCGGCAGCGTATCCGGCGCGCCGTGCTCGAAGGCGATATTGACCGCGCCATGAAGTACACGGATGCCTGCTATCCGACCGTCCTCCGGGACAACGAGCAGGTCTACTTCCGTCTGCGGTGTCGCAAGTTTATCGAGATGATTCGCAAAGAGGCCGAACACAACCTGTTGCTCGAGGAGCGGAGAAGCGGCCACATTAACTCCAAAGCACTGGCCTCTGGCGACACCGACGAGGAAATGCTCGAGGCTGGCGCTGGCGACATCGGCGGCACCTCCGCTAATACTAACGGGAATGGCGAGGATGTGGACATGGCCATGGGCGATGCAGATGGCAGCGGCGACAATGACCTGGCTGCTGGGCTTAGTAAGCTATCGCAGGAGGCGCTAGTGTATGGCATGGAACTGCGCGCAGAGTTCGCAGCCGATCAGGATCCAGAGGTTGCCAGGCAGCTGGACGAGATCTCATCCCTCTTTGCCTACCCCAATCCGCTGAAGGTCAAGGAGGTGGCGCACCTGCTGGATGGGAGTGGACGAGTGGCGGTGGCCGAGGCATTGAATAGTGCCATTCTAAGTGAGTCACCCCCTCTTTCTTTTTGCTCATGTTTGGTTTGATGGTTTTCCCTTGTATACCACTACCGCTTTCTGCATGCCGTCCGTTCTCCATCCCTTCCCCCATTCCTCCCCCGACTGCATCCTCCTTTTACCATTGTCCCTGTTTCTACCCTTACCTTTTTTATCCCGCCCCGCACAGAGCCAAGCCTTCTAGCTCTTCTCGAAGTGCCGATGCTAATCGTCTCTGTCTCTTTGCAGCGTCCCTCGGCAAGTCATCATGCGCAGCTCTTGAGACCGTCTACGCTCAAACCAGCGTGTTACTCGAGGAGCTCCGCAAGGACGGCGGCGACGGTGCGTTTGTCACGATCGACAACGTCATCCGGCAAATCCCCCCTACTACGCTTCGTCCAGCTCGGTCGGGGAGCGGGGGCAGAGGGGTTGAAACGATGGGGTTATAATGCGTAACAGTGTAGCCGCAGGTGGGCAGCGCGAGGGTAGTTACGTTAGCAATGGGGATTTCGAGGTAGTACGGCCGGTTAAGTTGGTTTGTAGGCATCAGGAAGGTGGGGTAATGGTTGCTCCCGCTGCTAACTTATAGCAGCTCCTATTTTTTTTTTTTTTTTTTTTTTTTTCCCGAGGTTCTGCTCCGGTGCGTCTGGTGTGAGGGTCTGTGTTGGTGTCTAGTTTCGCTGGGTTAAGAGACTGGAGGCGGGGAAAGGAAGAAGGTTGGGAAGTTCCTTGAGTGTGGTGTGGGGAGATGCATGGTTTTTTCTCTTCGCTACATATACACATCGCTCATGGTGCGGCGTTGGAAGGGTCGGTAAGAGCTTCTGACTCCTTTTCTTTCTTTGTTTTCCCCCCTTAACCCTCGTCTTCTTCTCACTCTCGACTTTGGTCGACGTCATCTGCGTCTTGCCTTTCGAAAGGTGATTGACCAAGCGCTGTGCTCTTCAGCTCAGTCAGGGGGATGCGAGGCTTTATGAAGGGCTCGCCGGCTTGGTTGAGGTCGAGTCAGCATGAGTTTGATCTGCACTTTGGGTGTGTCGTCGTTACTGTATGGTTCACTTTGGCAGGTTGCCGTCGTCGTCGTCATTGTTGTTGTTGTTGGCCGTTTATCGCTTTGGGTTCTGAGGGAGATGTTTGACTTTTTGGTTGGTGGGCTTCGCGTCGAGTTGATGGTTTGGTGGTCTTGCCTTATTTTACACTGGGCCCTGTCCTTCACCCCTCTCCCTCTTCCACTTACCTTGTTAGGTATTCGATCTAGATAGCGCAGACAGAAAGCATGAAACTACTCGCTCCGTTCATTCCTCGGATTTGCCTCTTCTGAAAGCGACGTGAGAGGGAGGGTAATCCGGTCGGGAAGACGGTCTTCTGGTATCAAACACAAGCACATCGCATGCACATCAGGGTCAGGCAATGGTTGATTCACTTTGTTGATTTCGTCTCCCGTCCCCAGACAGCCTACTCTTAAGGATTGTCTACCTGTTGACCACCTTCTCGACTTGCCACATCCCGAGAACAGAGTGAGTGAATTGATGATGGTCTAGATTGGGGTATCTCTCTTTTTTCGTCCTTTATTATAGCATCATACATGCGGGACACATTTACAACCACGACTATGCCGCGTTACCTGTCTCCGGTAAAAGCCATAGCGGTTGCCGGGTCATCTCCGACCGTAGTTGTTGGGTTTGCTACCTCCGGTACCCGTCCCACTCGGGCCACGCGACTCCCAGCATCCGTTCCCTGTGCTCCGCCAGCTCCCCGTTCCCGGCCTCCTTCACCATCCGCCCCAGGGACACCCGCCCTTTCGCGGACTCCGTGTCCTCTCCTTCAGACATGTACTCCACCATCAGATGCGTATAACTGAACAAGGCGGCGTCGAAGGAGCCCGGCCTCTCGGTCCCAAAGAACCACGCCGTCTCGCTCTCCCTCAACAGGCTGGCCAGCGCGTCGAGTGCGTCCCTTGCGGACCGGTACACCGCCTCCTCGTCGATGCCGTCGGCGCTGTCCACCGGCGCGAGCGACACGACCTTTCCGCCGCCGGAGCTGGCGGTGGCGACCTGCTCGGCGGCGGCGCGGCGCAGCTGGTGGAGCAGCGCGGCGCGGACGGCGCGCGACGAGGAGGCCGGGTCGACGTAGAGGCGGCGCAGGAGGGCATCGTGCGCCGGGTCGAGGTACAGGGCGCACAGCCAGGCGTTGCGGAGGGAGTGCGTGATGAGGGCAAGGTAGGCTTGCGCGCGGGGCGGCAGGTCCGCGTCGAGGTGTCCGAGGTCGAGGTCGAGGTCGGCGGCCTTGCCAGGTCGCCGGGGATTCTTGCGGGCGAAGGAGAGGAGGCCTGAGGCGGGGATCGGGGCCGGAGAGGCGGTGGGCGAGGTGCGCGGGGGGAGGAGGAAGGGGAGGGAGCCGGTCGGCGAAGAGTGGTTTGTCGAGGGGAGGATGCGGAAGTCGAGGTTAGCGAGACGGAGGAGGGTCTGAGACGAATGGTGTGTCAGCGTGGACCGATGACTCTGTGGGAGAGAAGGGGGGGGGGGGGGAGGAAAAGAATGCGGGAGCAGGTGGGGGAAGGGGTGCGTCAGCTGCCTTACCTGCCACTTGAGACAGCCTGGGTTGAAGCTCGGAAGGCCTAGCCGGGCGTCCGAGTCGGTGGAGAAAACATATAATGTCGGGAGGTCGCCTGATGTGAGTCGCTGCGACCTCTCGGGCAACTCGTTGGGTTCGTAGATCCGCAGCGGGAAGTAGTCGAACAGTCGCTGCAACGGCCGGGGAATCTGCATTTTGCGCCAGCTCGGCGCGGCGGACGGTATCGATGCCATGATTGATGATTCGAGAAACTCGCCACGGCGGAAAGAGGAGCGCCCCGCCGTGTTGCTGCTGGTGCTGCGTTCCGCAACGCCAGAATATTGCTAGATTCTCGAAACGGTTTTGGTCTCGGCGCGTGGTGCAAATCGACCGAGACTCCGCAGACCGCGCCGAGGCGAATTGCCTTGCATCGACCGGGGTGGGGCCCGCCTCCCGTCTTGCATACGGATAGATCAGCAGTCGCCCGGAGATCTCGGAAGGCACCGCCGGATATGGTCCGAGCGTACCTACCCTTTTCAATCATGCTTTTTCGCGCCCAAGTCGAGGGCCGGAAGGACCGAGGGGAGGGCGAGTGGGTGCCCCATTCAAACTCTGCTACCAAAGAGAAACAAGAAGAGATGAGAAAAGAAAGGAAAGGAAAGAGATCGGTGACTCTGTTCCTTATACGGACATTGCAGCTGTGTCTCGCCCCGGGGTCGAAAACGAGCAGAACCGCACCAGTGATCAGATTTTAGCCCCAAACCTACGGGTTACGCCTTGGCTCAGCGATCCTCGAGGCCACTGATTTGCGGGTGCAACTACCCAACCCACAGGACCACGCCAACTTTGAGACTGTTCAGCCTCCCGTTGAAATGAATTGGTACGACGCTTGCAGTCCGCGCGCCATGCACAAGTGTATGGCTTAACTATACACAACATGTAAAGCCTTTAAGTAATCCGTACTTTACACGGCTACGATTTTTCGGCTCTCGAGGCGGAAATAAACGGGCAGTTGTTCGACTGGCAGCATGCCAGGAACAATGCAACCCTCCTCTTCGCCACTGTCGGGCGAGGAGGTGATTGAAAATACAGCTTCTTTCCTCGCACTTCCCAGCTCCCTACAGCACCACCTTCAAGCAGAGTGTACACTAGGGTTCGCAAGAGTTAGCCGTCGAACCACGTTGGCTGTTTCATTCTGGACAGGAAATCGAATCTCCAACGCCTAATGGGGCGGAAGAAGTGATCGCGATCGATTGTTATGCCACACTTCCATCCGACGCCAAAACCCACCCCATCCCCGGGCGTTGCCCAGCCCGGTGGGGAAGGGGAGAAGAGGTTCAGTTTGACAGATCCACCGGGACAACATCAGGCGATACTGGACGGCGTTACATTCTCGGGTGGGAATTCAGGGTACGGTGGCTGTTATGCAATCTCGCCCGACTTGGGCTTGCATACCGCCTCAGCCGAACGGTTAATCAGGCGGGCATACGATGGTCTCGATCCTGAAAACTAGGCTGCACAGTACAGGGCCGTCCTCGGGTACCATGACATTGGCTTGCATCCGCTGAGGCTCAAAAAACCCGACTAAGGTCCCGCGTCTCGCGGCGGCGGACGAAGGAGCCAGAGAGCCCGGCCGCTCATAGTACCTCCGGCGGACGCCACAGCCCTGCACCCACATCAACGGACACGACGCATCTTCCAGGTCCTGATGAGCCGCTGGCCAACTGCAATCCAACGACGGAGACATGCTTCAACAATCGGCAACTGGGCTGCAGCGGGGCACGACATGGGCATGGCAACGGGGGCCAGCAGTGGAAGGTCAGCCTCCGTCGCTCTCAGTGCCATCCGAGAAACCTCTTGGCAGATATCCTGCGCCGTCGACCTGGCTACGTTCGATGCCCGCTGCAGGTTCAGGTCCTCGTTTAGGGGCCTCGAGGTCGCCTTGCTTCATCCGCCCGACAGGCTGCGTGCCATGCAACCTGTGGAGCACGTAGCATCTAGAGCTGTACTCTGGTCAAACGACACGTAGGCGCCCATGAGATATCCCAAACGGCAGACAAGCCCGGATCAGGTGTCTGGTTATCGCATCCTGCAGGTCCGCAATCTGCGATTTTCACACAGGCGAAGTTTTGCCGGATATAGGCCGCCTCTGCGTGCGAGAGGGTCGCTCTCTATCCCACACACGGAGTCGGGCTCTGGGACAAGAAGTGTACCACGCCTTGCAGTGTAGCACCCTGCTGGATCTGTCGTCGGTTGGTGCATAACACACAAGGGGTTGAATGAAGGAAAACATCCGATTTTCACGGATAATCAGTTGAGGCCATTCCCGGTTCTTGTTCGTTACTGGCCAGGGTGCGCGCCCTGCCGTTGCCGTGTCGGCCTATATCATTTCTTCGACCAAGGAGATCCGCTTTCTTGTTTCTTACCCCTCGTTTCCTACGCCGCTGGTTTCATAAACTTACAATTAAAAACATATGGGGGCCCGAAAGGGAGATGTGGGCAGCCGGGTGTCGAATGTGGGGGTCAAAAGGGACCACGAGGTACTGTATGTTCTGCCGTTTGACGCCGAGTTCCGAGTGACTTTGGGGCGGGCGCGGCTGTTCGGCCCTTCTCCCGGCCAATTCTTCTGGGGCTCGGCGCAATGGGAGGGTGTACTCCACGTCAAGAGATAAAGGCCGGGCCGCGAAAGAAAAGGGCATGAAAGATACAAGCCAAGCGAAAAAAAGATAAAAGGATAAAAAGAAAAAAATATTAAAGCAAAGGCTGCACTGCTCCGTCCTACTGGCCTGTTGCAATGTCAGCATTTCTGCCTTGTTGTATATAACGGGCCTGTGACCCGTGATATCTATACATACAACTTACGTATCGCCTGCGCCCCCCCTCTACTCTCTCACTCATTCTTGTCGATTGCGAGGAGGGAACCCCCTCTCCCAGCTCGATCTTCCTTTTTTTTTTTTTTGGTCCCAGCCTCGCCGCATTTTGCAAAAAGGGAACTCGAGAAGCAAGGAACAAATCGCCCAGTTGCACACACCAAATCAATACCTGCTTTCTCTATCTTGCCTCAGCGCCCGCCCGACTGCCACCGTCTGCGTTACAGGACATCACACCTCTTTTATTTCTGATTGTCACTGCAACCGCACCGTTCGCCGGCACCGTACAGCTTGGACGTGTATTACTGCAGCACGCATCCCACGCATCCCACACGATTGCCGGCCCTAAATCGCCAAGGAGCAAAAGGGAAAAGGGGGGCAACCGCCATCTCCACCGTGTGTGTGTCTGCACGGCCAAACGTCTTTTTCTACTACTCCCATTGCGTCTCGCGTCTGCAGTGTCCCGCCCGCACGCCAGATTGCTCGTAAATTGGCTTCCCAATCCTGGCTGCTCAGCCCGGCTCTTTGCTGTCGTCACCTACGCCTCCGCGCCTCTTGTTTGCAGCCCGAGCCTGAGGGTCTGAAAGCCCGAGACCGGCCCCGGTATTCGGCTCGAGTCAAACGGGTCGAGACGGGTTCAGCCCAAGTTCGGCCACTCGAGAGGCTTATCTAGGCCGTTTGCGCACCGTCGGCTGCTGCACCTCGCTCTCCCCCGGGATCCTCCCCCCTTCCTTCCAATATCACCAAGTCACCGCTGCTTTCGGCCCAGCGTGTTGCAACGCTCTCAGTCCGAGAGGCTTATTACATCCTACCCCGTCCCCTCTCTTCTTCTTCTTCTTCTTCTTCCCTTGAATTCGGAGGAGGAAGATATATTGCGGCGCTGGTCGTACAGCACCTAGTCCGACTAGAGTACATACAGCACCCTCGAGTGGTCTAGCTACAAAAAGGGGCCCCGGTCGAACGGTTGCGTCTTCCCCATCCGCGCGACTGTCGTTCATATACAACCCCCACCCCTCCCTCCTCCTCGCTCGTTCGGCCTCTTTCGCTCGCTCTGCTCTAAGTCGGTTCAGCAGAGGCAGCAGCAGCAGCAGCAACAACAACAACAACAACAACAACAACAACAACAACAACAACAACAACAGTATACCAGCTACGCACTCAATCCTACCCGGTCGCTAATATCCATCATGGACGCCCAGCCGACCTTCAACGGCACCCAACCTTCTGCCATGTCATCGTCGTCGACGACGACGACGATGACGACGACACAGCCGTCCCCGACCGGCAACATTGTGCCGCCGGCGCCGAGGCCAAGCAAGGCCCCGTCCACCGAGGCCTTCCTCAAGGAGTTCACCCTTGTGGCCGAGGCCGCGAAACGAGCGCAGATGGCGGTGCTGATGCGGGACTTTGGGAGCGTCGGTCTGAATTAGACTCGAATAGAGGATTGGAGAGGACTATCCGTGGCTCAATCCTTTTTTTTTTTTGGCCTCCGGCACCAGAAAGAATGGCGAGACGGCGGCACCGGTGCGGGACCGGAATGGTCAGTTACGCGGCGGCAGGTGGTCGGTCGGATACCCTGGTTTTTACTAGACCAACATTTTCCCTATCTCTCTCCGGGGAACATACACGGGACGTTGGTTATGGATTTGGATGATCTCACGGGCGTTTTCCTTTTCCTTTTGTTGTTTATTCCCCTTTCGACTGGCGGGCGTAATTTGGAACCGGGGGTTCATCTTTGGAAGGCATCGTGGGGTTTTTCGCTCAGGGAAGGGTGCGGGACAACGGAGGTTCATCATCATCATCATGTTATCGTCGGGATTCTGTCGTGCTCCATAAGCCGCGTTTCTTTCCCTCTTCTCGTTCTCGGCTAGGACATGGCATACACAGGGGCGATAGAGAGTGTTTTCTACCCCTCTCACCCGAGGTGCCCTATGAAGCAAATCCGGACAGTTCCCAAGTTTCCCAAGTGTTTGTACAAACCCGAGGCGAACAAAACAGGACGTTGCGCGAGATGAGAGTGCGTAATAATGTACAGCGTCGTGTCTTTTCCCATTAAACCCTCTCTCGCACATGAACCACCACCACCACCATTACCACCACCACTAAGAAGCACTGCCCCCGGAGCGGAGAGGTCGGTTCGAAGGCTCAGATCTTGCTCACCAGGGAGACGCCGCCGTCGAGGGCGATGGTGGCGCCGTTGACGAAGGCGCCGGCGCGGGAGGCGAGGAAGAGACAGGCGCCGGCGGCGTCGGCGGGGGTGCCGATGCGGCCGAGGGGGTTGGCGGCGCGGATGGCGTCGCCAAAGTCGCGCAGGGTGGCGGCCATCATCTTGCTGGGGAAGGGCCCGCACGCGAGCGTGTTGCTCGTCACGCCGCGCGGGCCCAGCGCCACCGCCAGGTGCCGGCTCAGGTGGTGCAACCCGGCCTTGGTCGCGCTGTAGGCGAACGTCGGCAGCTGCGGCACCCGCAGCCCGTCGATGGACCCGATGTGGATGATGCGTCCCGGGTCCATCACGACGCCCTCGCCCTCGCCCCGGCCCTCGGTCCCGGCCGTCTTGGACGCCTGCCCGGCCGCCTCGAGCAGCGGCGTCAGCAGCTGGGTGAGCGTGAAGACGCGCTGCAGGTTGAGCGTCAGGAGCTTGGTCCAGGCCGAGTCCGGATAGCTATCGTAGGCTTCGCCCCAAGTGGCGCCCGAGTTGTTGACGAGGACGTCTGTTTACTTGTGTTCTCTCTCTCTCTCTCTTTGGCGGCCCCCAACCACTTCCGCGGGAGGGGGCCGTTGACGAGAAAACCTTGTAAGTCTTCTGCTTTTCTTTTCTTGTCTCTTCCCCTGTGCTCTTCCCGCTCAAACCCTCCTCTCTTTCATCACAGAGGACGCAACGCAACATGAAACAAATAAAGGGAAAAGAAAAGGGTGGAACGAAAAAAAAAAAAAAGAGAGAGAGAGAGAAGGGGGGAGGAAGGGGTAGACAGGGATCTCACGTACGCAGCTTCTTCTCGCGCGCCGAGAGCTCGGCAGCGAGGCGCTGGCATTCCGCCAGGGAGGAGAGGTCGGCGGGGAGGGCGATGGCGGAGCCCGGGCGGACGTTGGGCAGGGCGTTGAGCTCGGCGCAGGCGGCCTTGCAGGCGGCGGCGTCGCGCGAGGCGATGTAGACCTTGGCGCCGTTGACGACGAAGGCCTCCGAGATCATCCGGCCGATGCCCTTGGCGCCGCCGGTCACGAGGACGACTTTGTCCTGCAAGAAAAGAAAAGAAAAAAAAAAGAGAAATCAACGATCGACGGGGTCAGTCGAGCAGCTTAGACGGGCCTTGTCTATGGCGTTGTTCTCTGAAAAGCTGTCATAAATGGCGGGCGGGTGGCTTACCTTGACGGAATAGAGGGATTGAATATCCATGATATATTAATTAATGCTTGAATAAAAAAGAGGTAGCAGAAGAATAACTATACGAAACGTCAAATCTAAATCTAAGCTCTTTCGCAAATTTCTGAAATTCGCTTAGAGACTTGAATATATAGTGCAAACGGAGTATCGCCCGACAGTTAACAGTTCCCGATGCTGTGGTTTGAGATGGGGGGGGTAACGAGATGCCGGGTAGGTTTGACAGAGGGTTAATCCCCCCCCGGGAAGCCGAGCCGAGGCATCTTTCTCAGCGCGCCGGGAACCGTTGCCAAGCTCCGGGGGAGGAGCACAACCCCAGCGTTCCTTCTTCATTGGCCGAGCACAGACCTCCGAGATCTGTCAAAAGGTTGTGCGCGTCTAGAGCAGTTCAGGGCAGAACGGATGCACGATGGGGGAATTCAACGACCCCAGAACCCGGATCAGGTCGTCCATGACGGATACCCAAAGTCCCCGGGGATATGCTTGACTTGAAGCTCTTGTTATCCAAAACAAGCAGCTGGAAATGCATTGATAGCAGCACCACTGGGGAAAGAAAAAGGGCAAAAAAAAAAAAAAAAAAAATTGAAGATGTTGCATCAAAAGTGAGCTGGATAGCCGTCGCTGGTAGCTAACGTGTATAAGGTTTGGCATCAGCAATCGTCCTCGAGAACAAAGGTGCAGCAGACCATTTGCTTGCAGTTAACTACTGCGTACTTAACTGCGTACAAATAGTTGGCGCCTGCACGTTCCTGCGTGCCGCACCTCCTCTACCAAACATCCTTTGATATCAGGCAAAATTATCCGATCTTCATTACTGATCCAAAGGCTTCATCTACACAGAGTAGCAAAACAGGCATTTACCCCCAACATCAGAGCCCACGGCAGACGAGCTGAAAAGAACAACGCCGCCCCCCCTCCCCCCAAAAAAGTAGATGCCCAGATATCTTTTTTGAATTTCTCTCGCACACGCACGCAGACAATATCCCAACACGGCAGAATGAAAATACTGCAATGAGGAGTTTTGGAGAGAGCTCGCCCGCGGACCGTAAAGACTCTCTCTTTCTCTCTTTCCTCTCTCGATCCCATGCCCGGTTTCCTGATCAACACAGCACCGACCGACCGGCCAACGGTTGCCGAGAGACAAGGGAGGAGGGGCGCCTGCATTTTGCTTGATATGGCCTCGCGCCCGCGTGCGCTTAACGGCGGGCGAAGCAGCACATGATACCGGTACGGCCGAGGAACCACAGGAAGCCGATGAAGCGGACGATCGAGAGGGCGGCCGTGGCGAACAGCAGGAACTTGAAGAACCAGGCGGTGCGCTTGGTCGCGGAATGCTAGAGGAACCAGAGAGTTAGTATTATACTTCCTGCGTCGTCGTCTCGGGCTCTCTTCTTTTTCTTCTTCTTCTTCTTCTTCATCATCACAAGCCCCAGGACAGTAGTAGTAGTAACAGTAGTAGTAGTAGTAGTAGTACTCACCCCGATGCCGAACGAGTTAAAGTTATCACTGGTGATGACGACCGCGAGCAGACAGTTCGAGAAGAGCCAGGAGACGACGAGCATGGTCCGGAAGGACTTGTACGAATCCTCGAGGTCCTTGGGCTCGGGCTTCTCCTCCTCCTTGAAGGGCGCGAGGGCGCGGCGGACCGTCTGCTCGAACATCTGGTCGATATCTTCCTGAGGTTTGTCGATCTCCTCGACAACCACCTCGTCCTTCTCGCCCTTGCTGACCTGCGCCGACGGGAGCGCGTCGTTCTTGTCGGCTCCCTTGGTACCCCATGACACGTCGTGCCAGTTGTTGAAGGCGTACACCATCAGGATGTTGATGTAGGTCGACATGAGCAGCATGTAGTGCGGGTACGAGTGGAACATGTGCCACGGGTCCAGGTACATGAAGGAGGCCAGGAAGTAGAGGCCGTAGATGGTGATGAGGGCGACCAGGATGACGCCGGCCGCGCCGGTACCGCCGAACAGCGACTTGAGCGCGTTCTCGGCGCTGTCCACCTGGATCTGCTCGCTCAACGGCGTCTTGAACGCCTGGGCCACCAGGTACGCCGAGAGGACGATGATGTAGCCCTGGATGATGGCAAAGACAATGTACGAGGTGATGTAGGTCCACTTGGAGCCCTTGGGCCGGTTACCGAGCGCCAGGATGAACTGCAGGATGACGAATGCCAGATAGATGTACTTGAGGACCGCGTTGATGAAGGGCGTGGCCGAGTCGCCAAACGGCCAGGCGTGGTGTTCCGACGACGTTTCCGAGGCGGGGACCGGGGTGCCGACGAGGTCCATGATGACGCTCGTCGTGAGCCAGTACGAGGACAGGGAGAACCAGGTGAAGATGACGTTGAGGATGTTGTAGATGAGCTGGATGTGGAAGAAGAACATGCGGACAATGTTGTGGCCGCTCTTGTACATGCGCCCAAAGTGCATGAGCGAGTACAAGCTGGCGGCGAACGAGCCGTTCAGCCAGCGACGGCGCTGGCTGATGAACTCGGGCGCGCCCTCGGGCACGTCGGTCTCGCCCTTGGCCGCCTTGATGTAGCTCAGGTGCCACTTCTGGCCCGCCTTGGCGACCAGCTCGAAGCAGAGGATACGGTCCTCGGCCAAGAACATGTTCTTCTTGAAGATGTTCATGCCCTCGATACCCTTCTTGCCCAGGATCTTGGAGAGCGTGTGGTCGCCGTGGAAGTACTGCTCCAGGGGACGGCCCATGATGGCCCGGAACCGGTACGCCGAGAAGGCGCCCGGCAAGACGCTGACGTAGCCGAAGGCGCTCTCGAGCGGCTTGTCCAGAATGTTGGAGATCTTGTACTCGAAGTTCTGCACCGCCACCAGCGGGTTGAGCAGCTTCTTGCCGCCCTTGCCCAACATGGCGTGGATCTCACCGCAGGCGCCGCCGAGATCCTTGTCGTTGTAGAAGCCCTCCCAGAGGGCGAGCAGAGACTTGGGGCTCGGCTTCGTGCCGGCGTCGAGCAGGATGCAGACCTCGGGGTTCAGGATCCGGCCGAAAGCGTTGAACAGCCAGCGATGCGAGTTGATCTTCTTGCTGTTCCGCTGCTTCAGGCAGAAGATGAACTGGACGGGGGGCAGCGTGTTCGGCCCGTCGTCGATCGGGCGGATGAGCTGCTGGTTGGGCGTGACGGAGAGCTGCGTGGTGTACTCGAAGATGTGGGCGACCGTCTCCTTGCCGTCGACGTCCTTCTTGACCACGCCGTCCTGGTAGACGCCGATGGTGGCCAGCACGTCGAGCACGTTCTTGTCCGCCTTCTCGATACCGTCGAAGACCAAGCAGACGACGATCTTTTGCCACGCCGGGCCGCCGCGGTTCCAGAACGACGACTTCTTGAGGTTCACAATATCCCTGATGTTCTGCATGACGCTGTGCAGCGTTCTCGCCAGCAGGACCTTGTCTTCGTTGTAGTAGGTGATGGCGATGAGGAGCTCGGTATGCCGGTTGTACATGCGCGGGCGCAGGTCGTAGCCGTTCTTGAGAGTGAAGTCGTTAGGGTCGCAGGTGGCCGCCGTGTAGCGCATCTTCAAGAACTCCTCGTTGTTGCCCTCCTCATCGCGGTACCGGGGCTGCACGGCATTCCGGATGGCGCTGGGGACGGGGTAGTCGATGCTCAAGACGGAGCCCTGGACGAGCTTGACCTTTCTGGTGGCGTAGCGCTTGAGACCGCCGGTGGGCGCGACGTTGGGCTGCTGCCGGCGGACCCAGCTCTCGTCCGAGTCCACCGAGGACATTCTGTATGCCGGATCGGCCGAGAACTGCGGCGGGTAGTAGCCCGACGCGCCGCCATACTCTGTGCCGCCGTGGGGGGGTGGGGTGGATGTGGCACCGATGCCGGGCCGTGTTAGTTGGGCGCCCGGAGCGTACGACTCTGTCAGGCTATACGCCGACACGGGGCGCACCGGCGGGGTGTGGGCGCCCAGGCGGTCCTGGTCGTACGCCTGATTCTGGTTGAGGAGCGCGGCATGCGAGTCATCTTCGTGCTGCAAGAACGGCGCGTCAGCATCTAGCGTCTTCCTCTTTCCCGTCGGTCCAAGACGAGAGCATCATCACCACCATCACCACCATCACCACCGCCGCCAAACAACAACAGGAAACACACCTGGCCGTGATGCGCCGGGAGATCCTGCATCGGGTGGCCCTCGTAGCCATCTCCCTGGCCGTGGTATGCCATGATTGCAAGCTACTCGCCTCCGCGCGAGATGTCGGTCTCGACAGCGGACCAGTCGCGGTGCCGGGATGTTAAAAACCGATGCTGTGGTTGGTATCGATGGGCAGGAGCAAGAGCAGTCAAAGTCAACGCTCCGGCAGTTGTCGAGCTAGAATAATACAGTCCGACGAGAAAGTTCGGGGTCAGCTGGCTAGCGTTGCCCCGTGCAGGTTTCGGGTGTTGATTTTTGGGCTAGAGTAGGTACCAGTACCCAATTGCTAGCCAACGGGGGGTCATGCGGCACAAGTGGGCGGCGTCAAGGTCGCGAGAGGGCGGGCCCAAGTTGGAAGAAAAAGAAAAAAAAAAGGGAATAAAGACAGCCTCCGATAAAATTCCCAGCCAAGCAACAACAATGGGTGTTGCTCAAGAAGCGACGGTGAGGAGAACCAAGCCCAAAAAAATTCCGTTTCAAAAGCTCAGGAGAGGTCCCCCGTCTGTAATATGAAGTTGGCGAAGCAGGCTTGTGGCTGAGCGGTAGGGATCCAGAACAAGGCCCCACACACTGCGTTGCCTCGCCCGCTTCTTGCTAGCCCAGGGATGGCTGCGACCGCGAAAGTGGCTCGGGTCCTAGCCAGCAGCATCCAAGCAACACCAGCAAATCCCCAGGAGAAAAGTTAGCATCACGGCCCACTGCCACCTCGTTCCCGACCCGCAGCCCCTGACCGCCAAGCACCACCCGCCCTTCTCGAACTCTCGTTTCTCCCCTCTGGGATGTTCATGGTTTCAGTCCCATTGTCTTTATTGCCCGCAATGTCGATGTGTCTGCAGAGAGAGGAATAAACAGACACGTCTGGGGCGCGCCGCGACATCACGTTAGGCATCCCCATGTTTTGCACTCTTAGTGTAGTTGTGAACTAGTTACCTGCAGCTTCTTCCGTGTGCGTCAGTTCGACTGCGTCTCTCAGCAGGGTCTCAATTGACGACCCTTTTCCCATGCACCTGCAGTAGCCAGCCCGAAAGACACTGTGCATTTTGCCTCGTGCATACGAGGGATCGTCATTTTTGAGGGTCTTGTACTCCTTTTTTTCCCCTCTTTTCTTTTTGTATCCTTTTTTTTTTCATTTTCCCCTGGATCTAATTTTATTCCGTCTCCAAACATGAATTTCTTGAGATCTGGGGCCTGAGGGTTCGACCGCCATTCAGATGTTCGAAGCGGTGATGGACACGAACAGGATTATTTCACCGCGCTTCCTGTCCATGCGATGAATTTGCCTGAAACAGCACCCACAGTCATCCCTCCATCCATTTTAGGGCATTTCGTGATTCAGGACGAACTCCATTGGATTCACGGTTGTTAACACCTGCCAACCGGCTGGCCAGTCTCCCTAATAATAGTAGTATCCGAACAATTGACTGCGAGCCACATCTGCACCTCTACGCAGTAAGGACACACCCAAGATCCGAGGCAGCGAACCAGAAAACTGTGGCTTGGCTCTCAGGTTGCGACGAATAACCGAGGTGCAGTACGCAAAGAAGGTGGTGAGGGTAGGTACACGTAGGTATCCGTACTGCAACAAGGAAACGCGATGCAACACTCCCATCGTGAACGACGCAAAGGATCACAATCTGCATGTCGAAAAGAGCCGGCACCAACTGCAGGTAGTCAGTCACAAGCACAACGCAGTTTTGATGCACAGTCCCGTTTCTCGCCACATGTGATGCTGGGTGTGTGAACTAGAAGCAAGGAAATTTCCGAACACGACATAGTTAATGTTGCTGAAGTGATGATAGATCTACGGCCCTTGTGCCATTTTTTTTTTTTTTTTTGATCTGGTACATCTTCTCGCTGAAATGTACGGACTATATAACTACTCTGTACGGTCCGTACAGATCCGTCATCTTCATGAGGGCGACCCTACGGGCTCAGGATTTCATGGAAATCATGTCAAAGGGACCGGGTCGGCCAAAAATAGAAGAGGGTCGCCCAACCTCCCGACCGCCAAGCCTGTCCCCCTCTGCTCTGCTGGCGGATCTCACCGTGGGCCGCAGCCAACAACAAAGTTCAAGGCCGCCGTCAGCCAGCGACGGGTCGCTTGTTGGTTGCTAACTATCCGTTTTGCTGGTACATGACCTCGACACGCTGTGAGGCTGAGTTGGGGGCGCGAAAACTCGCTATTGAGCAGCGCTAGTACGTAGTTACATAGGTAGGTGTGTCAGCATGAAGGAGCAAAATTTTTCGTCTGCTCCTGCTCTCTCGACGAGCGATGGTTCGCCTCTCTCGCATGAGGCTCGCCCCATCAACCAATAAACCCCCTGCAGAGATGCAAGTGGGCCAACCGTTTGCTGGAGGCATCCAACCTCCACGGTGCTGTCGCGTGTCTGACATAACACGGCACTGTGCTGTGCGCCACTCCAGCGAAACAGCAGTACGGACGTAGTATGTCCATAAATACAATCCTGTGGAGTTAGTCGCGGGCAAAGAACCGCGCCAGCCGGGCTTGCCAGCCAGCCTCTTTGGTCTTGTTCGGCCGCACGGAAACTATGGTGTACTCAGCGGATTATGACTATATCATCGCCGCCCCCATTCTTTCCCTCCTGTCACTTCCAGGGAGCTGCTGCTCCGTGGTTAACTCTTTCCTCGTTGGCTTGGAGCCCAACCAGGATGCACCCTTCTATATTGATCCAGCCGCATTAGGTTCTCCATGCCTGCAAGAACCAACACCTTCTTAGCATTGGCCCCAACGGCCCTGCCTCGACAAGTCGAATAGCTCGCCTGGCCTGCCCAGGGCTCTCGTTATGGTGAGCGGCTGAGATCGGGACAGATGATTCGGTATTGTACGGAGTACACGAGCGATTCGCTGCTCCTGAAGGACTGATAACCTCATTGTTTGACTACCCGAGGATGGAGAGGTTGGACGTTATGGTCTCGCCTCCGCCACCGCCTCTTACGTTGACCGTGAACAACCCAACTCCCCAGATATATATATATATATCATGTCTTAAGCGTCAAGCCGTCGTGCGCACCAGAGATATCTCTGAATTCTGCAGTATCAGGCTAAAACCTCGTGTGTGTCAGCTTTGCGAAAGATTGTGCGCCATCAGTCCATATAAGCCACTGATGTGCCGTCTTTGGTGACATCCAGAACCAACATTGCCGAAGTGCGAAGAGCGGAGATACCCGCCTTGCCTCCACCTGCAATGGACCAGGCTTACGCAATGAGCATGTTGCGGTTTCCTTCCCCCAAAAGAAGGAATCTTTCGAGAAAGTTTTTTTTTTTTTTTTTTTTTTTTTTTTTTTTTTTTTTTTTTTTTTTTTTTTTTT
>NW_027192579.1:68450-92708 GCF_042370625.1 Thermothelomyces heterothallicus | reverse complement strand
CAAAAGACCTCGGTGAGAGAGGACACCTCGCCGTTGACGGCAATCCCCTGCTCCACTTTCGACCTGGAGAGACCGTAGCCAGGTTCAGCGACTCATGGATCGACACATTCGGACAGTCGTCGGCTGATTGAGGTTTGATGTCGGAACACCTAATCACTGAAGCTATCAGTAAGCCGGGGCCGCCGCCGCTTAAAATTCCGGCTTGGTTTCCGGCCAGCCTTAGTCAGTTTCCAAGATGCTGGGGAGATGAGACGCGTTTCCGTAGACGGATTTTAACTAAGAAGCGCTACCGCAAGTCAACTGCTGCAATTCAAATGGTCGTCGACGCCAAATAGGCGCAGGCGGCGCTGGTTCTTGGCCCATTCGAGAAGCAATCGCTGTATGCTGACATGATCGGACGAAGGGTCGAATCCAACGACCAACAAAGTAACAGAAACACACCATAATCCACTTGTGGACTTGCTTCCCAGATCGTGGTCCACCATTACATCGTAGTCATCCCAATAGAATGTTGGGATCAGATTGTTGTCGTGGTCTCGTTGAGAACCGGAGGGCGTCCACGCGCATCTTGTCGATGCGCAACTGGTGCGGCGTGCTGACTCTACAGAACACTAGTGACTGCGACGCCATCCTTCAGGTGCCAGTTGACGTGTTCAGTGACGGTATTAAACCAATGTATGGATCCATAGGGACTGCGAACAAACAAGGTTTTTTCCCCAATTAAACGTTCAATATCGGAAGGCGATCATAGTTATTGATAAGTCTGTTTGTCAATGCCGACACTAGACGAGAACCTTCAATAGCACGCAGATTGCAAGGTGTGATTCCCAAAGGACGAAGATGAGGGGAATTGGCAGGCTGCGGTCGCACAGGGACTGTCGTGCCACAAAGGGGAACTTCATGGGACACCAGGCTCCGATGATCGAGCGAATGAGAGCCCGTCTTGGCCCTCCAGCTTGTTTCGCCAATACCGCTGTGGGGCTTCCTCCCGGTCTGGCCCCGCCCACCAAGTGGCCCCTTCCGCAAATGAAGCTGAGCGGAGACCCAGGGCCGCGGCCTTTCTCTCAAAGTTGATGGGGAGCCCGCTGACTGATTCCTCTCCGCCTTCAGGTTTCCCGCTCCCACCAGCAAATGCTCACCTTCACGCCGTCCACGTCGACCTCAATCTTCGGCCTCTCCACGATCGCCTCCGCTGTGCAGTTCTTGAAGGGGGGCCGTCTTATGAAGCCCTGGTGATTCATGGGGGCTTAACTTATTTTTGTGCATTCTTGCATCCTTTCTTTGTTTCATTTCTTTTGAGAATACCCGACCTAGTCACTCGCTTCCCGGTCAATTACCGAAGGAATTGCCCTCGATTTTTTTGCCGATCGCCTCGACGGTCTCTTCGCGCTCAACTCTACGCTCCGCGGGCGACATTGACGACGCAAAACGCTATCGCTTCATTTTCATTTTCATTTTTTTTTCATTTGCCTTCTGAGATCGAATTCGCGATCCATCACCACACTGAAGTCTCCGGGGTCTGCTGTTCCTGGAATTGCGTTCGATTGATCGGCACTGGCGGGTGGTCCAGGCTCAAACAAACGCCTTGCCTGTCCCACAGATCAGCACTCGAAGCAAAAGAGGTCCAACATATAACCACCGCTGTCAATCTCAGACTTCTTCGCGAAGCGCCCCGCCACTATGGCTGCTACATGGCAGCATGCCTCTGGTGAGAAAGATCCTGTGCTTGGCATGGGTAGGAGCGCAGCTAACAGAGTGACAGCGGCCCTCAACCTCGTCCGGCGAGATGGCGAGCAGTGTGTGCAGTGCGACACCTCCAAGACGCTCGTATGTCCACAATGCGAGGAGGGCGTGACGGAATGCCAATTCGTCTATCCCGTGAGCTGCTCAGAGTGTCCGCGCGCGACATGCGTCCCCATCGAACCGGCCCCGAGTTCATCTGGTAATAATGGCGGCTCAACTAACGTCGGCGCCATCGTCGGCGGAGTGGTGGGAGGTATCGCAGCACTCGCAATCATGACATACCTGGTCTGGAGGTTTTGTGTCAGGACTCGGAGACAAGCAGCCATGATTGAGCCATGGGACGACGGACAGGATCAGGGCTTGGAAGGCGAGAAGACGTTTGCTCGACGACGGGATTACCGCGCCTCCACACATACCACACATTCGATCGCGTCGACGGTCCTCACCCGCGCTTCCAACATCATCCAGATCGCCTATATCCCCGGCGTGACCAACCGAGCGACCGCATCTCCAAGTGTCCTCGTGCCTCCCGTACCCCCGATCCCCACTGCCATGTCCCAGGCCGGCACTCCCTCGAGCACCGAGGACGAACACTTCTTCGTTCCTGGGGACCTGCGCGACTCGACTTACTCGGGCCTGTCATCCTTCTCTGACCGCACCTCTTACGCCCGCACTTCATACGCGCCTCGATCTAGCGTGGCGTCTACCATCTACGGTAAGAGCGCCGTGGTCGTCGCCCCCGCTCAAACCGGTATGCGGGCCAAGCCAGCCATGGTCAGTGTAAAGTCGTCCCACTCGAACCACTCGACCGGGGCTTCGACCCCGCCGGTCCCGGCTGTCGATTATGAGAAGTACAACTTGTCGCCGCGCGCGCCAAGCCCCGCAAACAGCACCTTCAGCGTCGGCTCGACCTTCCTCAACAATGCCAGCACCACCACGGCCACCCCGGCCCGCGCCATGGTCGTTCGCGTCGGTAGCACCAAGAAGGGGGCCGCTCAGAAGCCGCCAAAACCGATCACCCCCGCATCGGGCTCGTCCGTTCGCGACTCGTCCGCCCCGACGCTCATCGTCGACTCGCCCGCTGAGGATCAGAGTCCTTTCAGCGACCCACCGAAATCCGCCGCCCAAAGCACCACCAGCCTAAGCGCGGTCATTGAGGAGGCCACGAGGAGAGCGTCACAACGAGACTCGACTCTCCCGCCTAAGGAGAGAGAGGAGAGTCCGTTTGGCGATGAGCATGCGACGTCATGATAAAGACGCTAGTTGCTCTCTTTTTTTTTATCTCTGCGTGTGGATATTATTGTGTTCTTTTCGGCGGGCGTATACCCCTCTCGCCCCTCCCATGTATCATTGGGGTTTTTTTTTGTTGGGTCTAGGGTTTGGTTTCTGGGTAAATGGGAGGTCTCTTCTTGTCATGTGATGCGATGTGATGCGAATGTTTTATACAGCGACAGCGGCAGCGACCGACTACCCTTCATGTCATTTAAGCTTTTCTCCTGTGAACGGGGCCACGGGTTGGGTATCCCTTTGTTTGGGTATCTTTGACCGGTGCTGCTACCATATTCTGTCATTGTTGGTACAAGAAATCAAGAAGCGAGCCAGCTTCCTCTAGCTGAGAAGCCTCTCCCGTGTTTCTAGCAATCTGGGGTGTCTAAACCATTCAGGTCGTACCGAACGGGGCCAGGTTGCGGTTCGGTTGGAGGACGCGCGAACTGACGGGCGGCTCCGGGCCGCGGATCAGGTTGGTTTTTTGGGTTGACTGGTCGAGGCCTTGACTGACATACCGTCTAGCCTTGTGTATTGGTCTGTGTCTGTTTGTACGTATGGCTGGGTGAGCGTTGTCCTGTCGATATGATGAATAACCCTTCCGAGCTCTATCCCTCTGTAGGTGTTGCCGCTCTGCACCCATACATATATGTATATCATATGTACGCATCCTTACACACACTCGCACTCACAAAACACTGACACACTCACGCCCGACCTCTGATCCGTGCAGACAACCCGTCGATGCATGGAAAGGCAGCGAGGACGGGAGTGTCAGGACCGGGCGCCGTGAAGGGCAGACCGGTCTGGTAGACAGGCATAGCCGGGGGAGTATGCAAGGCCCGTGTGGGATTTTATGGTGCTGCGCGAGGTGAGGCGGAATCACTTTCTGTGCTCTCCGCGGCCCGGATACAGGCCGTCAAGCCCGTGGGAGCGTCAATTGGCGGGAAACGTCGGGAAGTGATGAGTGACAAATAGCAGACGACCATGTTTCCTCGGCTGTATTTGGGTGTGCCCTCGACCGAGAGGCTTGGTATGGCTATTTTCTGCGCAAGGGCTGGGGGCTTGCTTTGTTGACCCGACCAGCAACTCCGGGGCATCCTTCGACTGGTGGACCTGGACATGAAGGCTCTATCTAAGTGCTGTCTAAGTTCTGTCAACTGTTTCAAGACATCAGCTGGTCCTGCCAATGTGCTGGGTCTTTGAAAGGGGGGATGGCAACTTCAGCCGTGCCCGGTGGAGAGAGCCCGTAGACGTGGAACAAAAGGGGAGAGGAGAGAGGAGTACACGGAGGGGATCAGATCCGAGATGTCCTGAACTGTTGGATAGGGGCAGAAAGAGCAGCGTACCTAGACTAGTTGATTAGTTGATGTAGCTGGACGATGATGTCTCCTTGTTATCATGTCAAAAATTGCTGCTTGTATCGCTTCAAGAATCGTCAGTTCGAGCGCCTCGAACGAGCTTTCAGCAGCCATCTCTCGGGACCTCAAAAAGACCAGAACTCGTTCTTGAGCGAGCCCTGAGCAATCCCGCCACGTAAAAGTGACGAGCCCCCCGTGGTACGTGCTTTGCGTTTGCGTCTTTTCTCGGCCATCGTAGCTGCTTTCGGGGAGAGCTGGGTTGGGTCAACTGCAGGCGAGAGAGAGAGAGAGAGAGAGAGAGAGAGAGAGAGAGAGAGTGTGTGTGTGTGTGTGTGTGTGTTTATGTCGACCAAAGCTACTACTGGCGCCATCTGTTTACTTGGAGGAGATCTCGTGAACTCACCAGAGGCTTACGATGGCCGCTTATGGATGTGCTGTCCAGCATTTGCCTGCCCCCTAGAGGTAATGCTAGGTTTTAGTCTCAGTCACACAATGTGACCCCCTACTTCAGATGCTCGGAAGAAATCTAGCTACCCCGTGAGCCTTTGAGTTCTTGATTCTTGGCCGCCCGCTCGAGGTGCAGGTAGTTGAAACCTAAACAGACCAAGAGAATAATATCCTCTTCAAGAAGCAAACTTCAAGTCCATGACGAGCTGTGGAACGGAAAGGCCACTGACCCGTCCCTATCAAGGCCATTAACATTGTAGCCAGAATTGACATTACGATCAAGTGACAAGCCAAAGAGAGTTGTCAACTGGCTGAGCAGAATCACACATGAACAGAAGAAGTACATGGATTCCCGGGGTTCGTAGTGGTCTAGTTCTTTTTAAGACCCTCGTATCCAGGCTAAGAGTAATCCGTAGTTATAATCAAGGGCATCCTCTTTGGCCCATGATATACGGCGTACGAGGTAGCAAATGAAGACGACCAGGACTACCGTCAATGGGGCCTGATCCGAAAAGCACTGAGAAGAGATCCTCTACCATCCGGTGCACAACCTTGTCATCAGAGAGATTTTCGGAATAACGCGTGTGCAGCTTGAAGCCGATGTTAGATACCGAAATCACGATCTCCTCGGGTCCGGAAAGACGTGGCAAACTACAAGCCGCTGCCGCTGGCGGATGCCCAGCAGAGCTCAGAAAGGCTGCTGCAGGTCTCCAGAGCCCACATGATCCCCCACGATCATGTCAGCAGCCGGAAAGCCGAGGGACTCTGGGTTCTCGCCCTCTTGTCGATTAGGGTGGAAACAGGGGGGTTGAAGACTGTGACGGGTAGAAAGAAAGGCAATGGACAAGAATAAGAGAAAACAAACAGAAAAAAAGTAATAATAGAAACAAAAGCTAATAATACTCCAATTATCCTCCCCAGCAGGAAAAAAAATGTCCAAAACGCCAGAAGATTCATGCCCAGCCACACAACTCCCGCCTCCGGGCCTTCCTCTCCTTCCTTCGAACCCCCATCCTCCCCCTACCTCCCCAAGCCGTCTCCTTCACTCTTCATCAGCCTGCCCACCCTTGTCTGCCAACACTAACTAACTACTTGTTCCATGTCTGACAGACGGACGGGGCGGCCGGCCGCGGCAGGGAGCAGAGTACGGATAACTACTCCGTACACTAACTAGTTACTGCGTAAAGCAGGAGCCAAGAGGCCGAAAAAAGAAGGGGGGAGAGGAGGCGGAGTCAGGGAGCGGAGAGGACAGGGCGCTCTCTCTTATCAGGGTCTCCGACTTCTAACTTCACTCCCGCGGTGGGGGTAAGGAGGTCATGATTTGCGAGACAACCGACGATGACATGCGCCGAGAGGGCGTGGAGTGCATACCGAACTCGGGTGGGAAAGATACAAGCTGTGCTTACTCCGCCCACGTACATAGTTACATTTGACCTCCTCGGTACGGAGTATGCGGGTGTTGAATAGAAAACGCGGAGGTGCAAGTGGCTCGTGTGGGGGGACGAGTGGGAAAACGAGGTGAGGGGGGTGGAAGGGTATCGTGCTGGGGAGGAATAACTATAACAAGTTCGTGTATACTGTAAACGACAAGACCGATGTTCATCGTCAAGCCCATCGCAACAGAGGACAAATCGATACCGTCGATACCATCAAGCCAATAGTTAACTGCCAGGCAGTCGACGATGAATCATAGTGTAGGCTCCGTAATCCGTAGACAACCTCACGAGCCCACGAGGTTCCAATTCGCATCAGCACGGCGTCTGCTGGACAGAAAGGTGCAAACGGGGGGGGGGGTGCGTGTTTGAGGGAGGGAGGGACCCTGAACTTCCCAATCTGGCCCTCGTTATCACGCCATCACTATTGCCCTTGTACACTAGAAAGAAGGGAAAGAAAAGGAAGCAAAAAAAGGTGACCCAGCCAACCTCCCATAAAGACCTTCCTATTCCTGCTCGCAAGCCCTGCCTGCCAGCTTCGGGAGTTGAGCTCCGTCCCGGGGCGCAGATAACATCAACGACCTCCCACAGAGAGACGAGACTTCTCTGCCCGATTGCACCGAATCTCCACCCCCCCCCCCCCCCCGGGGGGGCGGCGGATCAGGTAAAAAAGTAGCCGGCAGCTGCCGCGAAGGATTCAACATACCGTCCGCCAAGCTTTCTTTTCGCATCTGTTTTGGGGGGAAAGGGGGGAGGGAAGGGTCCGAGTATCGCAGCTCCTCACATTACTCTCTGTACGGAGCACACCGACCTTATCGAGAACGAAACGGCGCGTGATGTAGGCGCGGCACATTGGCGTTGTCGAGTCAAGAACATCCCATTACCCAACCGACCAGATCGCCCACTCAGGTCTGCATATCAACCATCCCAAACATAGTTATATATACTAGTTAAATAAGTTAAGTGGCGTCCGGCACTTGCGCCTGCTGGTGAAACCATTCAGGCCCGCCCCCCCCCCCCTTTCCCAACCCTCGGAGCCCGCTCCACGGATCCGAACACGACACGACACTAGCCTGCAATAGACTACAAAAACCCCTGTGTATGTACCCGGAAGACTGGAGACGGGGGAATTAGCGTTGACCAGGCGGTGAACCAGCCCGGCGGCCTGGGAAAAAGGGGGAGGATCCGACCAAATCGATTGCGTCGTTCGTTCCCAGCCTCGGTTGCCGATTGACACTACCGGCACTACCATAGTACACTAGTATGGTGTAGACTTGCGAGGGCGAACCGCGGAATGTATCCGGTCCAGGTCCCCGGGTACGACGACAAGGGGGGGGGGGGGGGGGGGGGGGGGGGAGATGACGAAGCTCGGACTAACTAACCAACCTACCCTCGCTAGTAGTGTCCACTACACTAGGGGTAGTGCAGCGGAGCGGATTGAAACATTCAAGCGCGGTGGAAAGATCAGAAAGAAAGCAAGGGGGAGAAAAAACGTTCTACGACTTGTGGACGAGCAGCGATGCTGTAACTAGTGTACTCCCGTATCCAGAGCGAAACGAATCCACTCGGGTGCTAGTTCCGGTCCCCAAGTTCCGGGTTCCGGGCCCCGGGCCCCGGGCCCCGGATTCCGGATGCCGGATCTCGGATCCCGGCCATGCGGGGTCCCCCGTACACTCCTATACTGTGTAATCTGTACAAAGTAGGACTTCGGACTCTGAGAGGTGCTAACGTTACCTGGGTGGCTGGGTTGGTAATAGGCAGATGGCCGCGCACACTAACTGCCGAGAAATTTCGGTGCATGTATGTATGTATGTACATACATACTAACGTTAATCCGTACACCAAGTGTACACGACAGACAACTTGTCTACGAGGGTATGAAACAGGATTAGTAAAAAAAAAAAACAGGAATGAACTGTGAAGGCACGAGATGAAGGCTTTCCCACTCTCGGCTCGGGAGGAGCCGGATTCCGTCATGAAAGGACGGGTCGCTTAAAAGACCGTTTGGGAGAAAAAGCAATGTGTTTCAAGTCCTCCTCGACGTTCGGAGCTTCGGCTGGGGGTTCCCAAAAAATAGGGTGGCCCTGGCCCCTTGGCGAGCAGGTTTACACTAACTATATGCCGTTTCTGGTGAAGCAGGCCACCAACCTCCCTCCGGTGGGAACCAAGTCAGGCGGGTGATGGGCCCAGGAGGACGGGCGGGACCACGTTGGTTGGCCTTTTCTTCGACGAGTCTCGGCCTAACGAGATCCATTGGGTTTTTTGCCGACCCTCCACGGGCGAGGACGGGGACGAGGGAGAGGATCCGGGGCCTTTTCGTCCTTCTTTTAGCCGGTCCTGTTTGTGATCACACCGCGGACCAAGTTGAAGGATTCCGAGTCGGCCGACCGGTGAATGCAAGCTGTGAGAGCACAGACAGTGCTGCTGGCTTGCTGGTGCTGCTGGTGCTGCTCCTGCTGCTGCGGGCCGACGAATCAGTCGAACGCGTAACCAACCTTTTCTTTCTTTCTTTATTTTTTTTTTATCTCCGGGCCGTTGCAAGGACGGAGACAACGCCGGTGAGCTTCTGAGTGTCTCATTGGTAGATCTCAAAATGGGACATCTCGGATGCGGGTGCTGTTATTGTGTAGTGTGTGGTGCACCGCGGCCAGAGACACAACATGTCCCCAAGCAGCTTCTCCTACGGCTCCTCCGTGTGTGTGCCCTACCTGTCCTGACCAGATGATTCAAACAAAAAAACAAAGGTTGGAAGGCAGAGCCTTCTCGCCGCGAGCAACCTCAACAGTCGACCGCGGCTGCAGCGACCCGGCCGGACTGAAGCAGGGAAAAAGAACAAGCAAGGCAGATCCCGAGGCGGTCCCGGTGTTGGTTTTGTCGTGTCTTGGGTGTGCTGTATAGTTATGGCCATGACGAAACGCTCCTGGTGGACGAGGGATGGGGCGAAACAACAAGGGGAGAGGGGAATAAGTCGCCGACCCGTCCTTTTTTTTTTTTTTTTTTTTTTGGAACCCCTCAACCCGATTCGGGGTTGAAACACCAAAAGTCGGGCTGAGATCTGAGACAGACGGGAAGTCTGGCGTCCTGAGTTGTTCCCCAAGGTCTCATCGCCAAACGCAGCAGGGCAACAGCCATACTTTTTATGGTTGTCGTAACGTTCCGTACATCAGGCCACGTCGCCATTGATGAACGTCAAGAGAGAGAGAGAGAGACGAGACGAGAAAGGACTCGCGCTCCCGAATTGGTTGGCCCAAGCTCCTCCTTCTGCAACTCCTCAAGCTGCACGTCAAACGTTCGGCATTGTGCGCTTTTGGTGGGCGCGTCGCACGCACAAGCGTCCTGTTCACTTGGTTGGTTGGTGTGGCGTGTTGCGGGGCGGCAGCTTCCCCTAACCCCCCCAGAGCAGAGGTGGGGGGAGGGGAGAAGGTACCCAAGTAGAGGAAAGGATTCGGATGGGGCAGGGAGATCTTGCCCCACCACAGCTTGTGCGCCAAGTGGGGTTCCAATTGCCCGACAAAAAGGGAGCCAAGATTGAGCCGGCTTGTTAACTCGGCGGTTTTTGACTAGTGTACAGATTACAGTACACTAGCTAAGCCAGCCCACAGCACTGCGCGTCGCTCTCGTGTGGCCTCGCAGGGACATTATGCGCTAGCTCGTCCAACTGTTCGTTGATGGGAACCGGGAGCACCTGCGGGATACATGCCTGGTTGAGCGGTCCGATGGAAGGTGTTCATCCGGACTTGACGACCGCTTGGGTCTCTGCAACGGTAGCCCTCTTCTTTTCAAATGAGCATCTGCATGTTGAGATTTGGCTTCGGTCGCAACCCCAAGTTCAAGGTTACATTTGGCCTCGTAAAGAGTCGAGTTTTAAGTTTCGGTAACTGTCGTCTCAGTCCCTTCCGATACCACCTGGAACCGTGTTCAAGAACCGAATCCCTTGCGAGAAGCTCTCGATTGTCCAGGGTAGACACGCCAACGGCACCGGGGGTTATTTTTTTTTTCTATGTATCGTCCACCCCCCTGGGCAAAGCACTAAATTGTAAAGCGTCTGGTCTGACGGGCCCTTTCCGACTCTCTCCGACCCTCTTCGAAAGGGCTCGTCTTCCGACACCACCTTATTCCTGTCCCCGAAAGTTTGCGCTGTCGAGACCGTGCTAAGCCAGAGACCTTTTGCGCACTACTGCAAAGGGAGGTGCATCCGAGTGGGCTCGTCTGACGGCCGGGTCGCCAGGAAAGGTGGGCCAGCGGAACAGGGTTTGCAAACCAGGGAAAAAAAAATGTACTCAGAGTACGGAACACATCAGAAAAACCAGTAGAGTATGTTGAAGCAGCATTTGTGGTTCGAGTGTCGCTTTTATTTGCCCTCGTGGAAGCACGTCTACATCTTGACAGCCTCTTTTCGGTGTTGGAAAGTTTCCTGGACTAGCTTCGGGGTTGTCAAGACAAAAAGCCGGGCCGGGGGGGGTGACGAGGCGACCTGTCTTGGTTCGTGTAAAAAGAAAACAACCGCCAACAATCCTCTGTCCGTAGCGAAATGTCCCCCTTGTCTCTTTCCTTCCAACGACCCGTCTGTCTCCCTTGCTGGCACTCCCTCCTCCGCAATTGTGCGTGGATTAGACTTCTCTCTCCTCCATCGCTTGCGCCTTCCTCAAGTTAAACGCCCGGACAGACTGCGTATGGGCCGCCCCGGTCATGATAACGCCCAGTCTCCCCGTGCTGATTCCGAGAACTGCCAGGTGTTGGCAAAAGAGGAATTCTCTCACAAGATAGAAAGAATAATGTCTGCACCTTCTTCGTGATTCAAAATCGTCTGCATATTTACGCCCCAATGATGCCCTCTTTTGGTTCGTGCGCCATTCGCCATATGGGAGAATCGGTATGTGTCTGGTGATTCGAGGAAAAGCAGAAACGGTGGGTATGAGCATAGGAAAAAATAAAAAAAAAAAAAACCGGAAGAGCCCGGGAGTGGCGGCCGTCGGTGACCCGAGCAGGATGGTTTCGAAGGTGTAGAAAAGGAAAAATGAGAACAAAAGATTGCCGCTTGTGGATATCAGTCCGGAGGACGATCGCGCAATTGCCGTCCAGGGCTATGGCTTTGGCTCGCCAATCGCGAGATAGTGGGCGAGAGCTGTGGCGCAAGGCGAGGCTGTGGTCGTCGCTCATAGTATGACACACCCTCCTCTGCGGCGCTCTCGTCGATGCCGACCCTTTTCCGACTGGGTACCCGAGTCTGTCCTCCTCGACGACTCGTGCTTGCTGCTGCCCGCGGGCGAGTGCGGCTGAGCGGCGGCCTGCCGTTGCCTCCGCAGAATCCTAACGACGTCGTAGAAGGCCTTGTCGACGTTGATGTAATTCTTGGCCGACGCCTCGACAAACTCGCAGCCGAGCTCACGCGCCAGTGCGTGGCCTTCTTGCGTCGATACTTCACGCTCGGCAATGCGGTCGCTCTTGTTCCCCACGAGCATAATGGGGACGGGTGCTGACGGGGTGGCAGCCGAGATCGGCGACCCTGGGTACGACGGGGACGAGGCGGTCGACTCTTTGACCCTCTGGATTTGGTGGTGGAACCGTTTGATGCGCGTGAAGGACGACCGTGACGAGATGCTGTACACCAGGACGAAGCCCTCGCCATCACGGATCCACTGGTCTCGCAGTGCTGTGTATTCTTCTTGCCCAGCCGTGTCTAGCACCTCGAGCATGCAGGCCTGATTATCTATCACGGCCTGCTTCCGATACGAATCTTCAATCGTCGGGTCATACTATTCGACGCCATGTTAGCGAGCCGTCTATGCAGAGGACCCCGTCGTGGTGGCGAAGCCACGCCTGAATCACTGCTGCGACTGCGTGATTCGGGAGGGTGGAGTGGGAAGCGGGAGTGGGAAAAGCAGGAGAGGGAGGAGAGAGCGTACCGTCTCAACGAAATGTTGCAGGCAGAGCTGGATTGTGAGGGCGGTTTTCCCTACGCCACCGTCTCCGAGCACCACCAGCTTGTATAGCACCATTTTGCCCGCCATTTTTGCTGTGTTGCCGGCGCAGAGCGTCGCCGATGTGTACCTTGATGAGCGGAGCTCGTGCGGTTATCAAGACGGGGGGCGGACTGGGCTCCGAGCTCTAAGGGGGCAAGGAGCTTGGATCAGCCGAGTGAGGGGCTCGATATGCAGAGCCAAAATTGAGGAAAGAGAAGCTGCAACGGGCGACGAGATCGATGACGACGGAGACAAAAATGCGTTGCTCACGTCAGTCTGAACTCGGACCGAAGAGAGGTGTCTTCGGGATGAAGTGGCAGCGACAGGTTAGAATGGGATAGGATTCTCGGCGGCGACGAGATGCCGGTGGTCGGCGGAAATCCTCGCTGCAAGCGGGAAAAGAGGGACAGCGATAGCAGCCGGGGTTAGGCGGTTTGTGGACGACTTGGGGGATGGCGGTGGGCAGGCAAGCCTTTGGCAATGGAGAGCTGTGGAGCAGGTGTTGACTGGTGGTAGGGATGCGCAGAGGTTGCTTGGCCAGACTCGGAGAAACCTGGACAGTTGCGAGATGCCTGCGCAGAGCAGAGCGAGTTGATGGGTGGACCGCACGCGGGCGACCGGAATGACGAGAGGCAAAAGACAGGGCAGGGCAACTGAGGAAACCGCCCGGGCAGTTGCCAGAAAGCTGCCAGAAAGCCGAGGACGCACGGGCAGCCGATTGATTCGGATGCTGGGGCGGGTGAAAGACAGGTGCCCTTAGCTTTTCATGCTTTTCGAACTTGGGTGAGAGGGGACAGGAGGGGAAAGGGAGACGAGGGGGGGGGGGGGGGGGGGGGGGGGGGGGGGGTGGGGGGGGGGGGGGTAGGTAGTGTAGAGGTAACTAGGCCTGGGGTTACAACAAAAAGATCCTGGGCTGGCGCCAGTTTTTAAGGGGCCCAGGGAGAAGGAGACGACAAAGTTGCGTGCATGTACTACACCATTCTCGTCGGTGCCCCGCCAAACGCGCCCACACTGGCATCCACCCATCAGGAGACCATGAGAACTCGGCACTGCGCATGTAGCTACAAAGAGACGGACCACCATGGCCTTTTCCCCTCTTGAGCAGCCCGATGCCGTGCCATTGCGGACTAAGGATCTGCTGGTAAAAGCAAAGCAACCTTGAAGCAGCTGCAGATGTGATGTGGAGGTCTCGTAGGCACCCCGTGGGTCCAGGGCAGCAGCTCCTGCCCAGACCCTCTAGACTCCCAAGTCCATTTCCCCCGTTGGCTGCAGGAGCGGACATGGGCGTTTGCATTCAGCGGGACTTGCCACAAAACCCACAAGGCGAGCGGTCCGTTCGATCCAGGCCGGCCAAAACCATGCATCAGCCAATCCGCGGACGCGATTGCCGTTGCCCGCCTGGGCGAGTCGAATCTCGGGGCCCAGCTCCATTTTTCTGTTTGTGAACCCACGCAAATCCTCCCGACCTTGTTTACACTACACTAGGAACTAAGTTATGTACATACATCCGTACGGATACTTACACTACTATGTACATTACACCCACGCTAGCATGATTGCGTCGAAAGATCGCGGCTCCGATCGGTTTGGGCGAAGCTGTCCATGAGGTCTGCTCTTTCGACGAGACAAGATGGGAGCGAATGAGCTGCTTTATTAGTGTACTCCTGATGCGCGGTGCACGGCAAGAACCGGTAGTTATATGCTGGCTGGTCGGAAATCCGCGATGCTGATCCGACCAGGCAAGAAGGGTAATAATTAGCCTTGGAGGATATTGAATCCTTCCTCACATCTCATCTGCACAATACTGCCAGAGTAGTATACACTACGTCCACTTAGCGGGGGGCGGTACGGATACTGTACAGCATAGTGTACACCTTTTGGGATGGGGTTTGTGAGGTTACACTAGTGTAGTTGAGAGACCAGAGCTTTGAAAGAGGGAGGGTCCGGGTGCCGATGCCGAGCCATTGGGGCGACATGGCCAGAGTCACTACGACCCTCTTCTGGGGCCTCGACCAGGACTAAGCATGCAGCCGACGGTACGGAGTGACCCATGCTGTACTGTACTCCGTACATAACAGGATTTCTGGGCCAGCTGCACGGTCGCGCCATGGACACGTCTTTGACTGAACCCCCGACTTGGATCGGGTACCTCTTGCGGCAGCGCGAGTCAAGTTTAACGTTACTAGGAGGGGCAAAGCGAAGATGTCAGCCAAGGCACGACCACGAGTTAGGATAAGCTTTTTGAGAGCACTGACCGCTGTTACCCAATGCTTATTGAACCTGGAGTATCCCGAGCTGACTCGGGGGGGGGGAGGGGGGTTGTAGGTTCGGATTTTTATTTTTATTCTTATTTTCATTCTCTCCCGAAAGGCATCGGCTCGTAGCCGTGTCCCGTCTTAACCGTCACTTTAGCATGCGCGCTGTGCATGCATGCATGCGTGGAGAGGTCGCAGCTCGGCGACCCTCTGTTGCCCAGGGTACTGGATAACTAACTAACTACGGAGTAAGCTAGTTAGTTACCTTGCAGCGGCCGCTCACGGCCTCCTTCTGGCGGGGTTCGGGCTTGGATGAAAGTCTTGATCTTCCCGTACCGTGCCGTACCTCCGTGCGGATCACAGGAGTATACTGGCAAGTCTTTGTACTGTACGTATATAACTATGTATGTATGTACAACATGAAGCTTGGTGCCGATGCGGATCTGATACTGTACGGAATACTCGGTCCACTCGGTCGGCAACATTCTGTGGTCTGTACGGACGGAATATGAAGGCCACCGAGCTGTTGCAGGCCTTGTGCCACCAGAGATCAGGAGCAGACAGCCTCCAATCGAGCGAGATGCGCCACACGATGGAGAGAGGGCAAGAAGCACAGTGCTTGACGAGGCGTAGGTTCGACACGCTGAGGTCGGCATCTTGGTGAGAGCGGCAGTATCCGTATCCTTTCGCTTTCCGTAAGGCTAAGTAAGGCTCGACGAGGTGAAGGCTGGTATCCCTCTGCATTGTCGGACACAGTCTGTTAGACTTTGTTTGGGACAGCAATCCCTCTTTGTTTGTCGATAGCTGGTCCCAAGAGGAGGAGGGAAGGACGCGACATGTCCCAACGTAGCGAGAAGGAGAATTGATCTCGAAGCCGTACACCACAAACCTTGTCTAGTTCTGTCCGAGACTCTGCTGGCTATCTTACCTATTTGCTGATTTTCCCCCTCCTCTCGTTTCAAGGAGTGGAAGCAAAGACACACCCTTACTTCAAACTCCGCTAACAAACAAACCGGGACTGTATCACTAGCACTATTCAGAGCAATCGATAATGTCCTTCCATTGTTCGCAGTTCTGTCAAGGTTGGCTGGGCCTGGGTTGGCCCATGAGTTTGGATGTGATGTCTGAGCAAGGCACGTGGTAGAATCCACCTTGCTTGTTGTTCAGACAAGGATCCGGGAACCTCGATACCCATTGACTACCTAGGGTTGGTATGATCATTAATGCCAACCTTGGGCAGGAGTGAGCCGAGATCGGGATATTGATCAATGGCCCAGCAGTATATGTATGCGGTCCGTAGAGCGAGCGGGAGGCGCTGTCGGATGAATAAGTTGGAAAGGAATTCGAAACTACGCCGTGTGCAGGTTTCTACCGAGGAAGGAGATGCCGAGTCATCCGGCTTCTCTGTAGTAGTCTTCTTTCCCCCGTCGAACACCAACCCACTAAGCCATCAGGTTTTCGAAGGCCCCGTGTCCTCCACCTAGTATTTCAGATATTTACCCATTCCGTCCCCTATAGCTTCCTCCCTCGTCTGTACTTCGACACCCGTTCCCGGTTGCTATATATGGGTCAGAAGAACTAGGAAAGAAAGATGGAAGATGAAACCGGTTTTGAGATCCGCTGCACCTGAACCACGCGCAGCTACCCGGGGTCAAACCCCGGGCCGCCTCAGATGTTCTCGAGACACGCAGCCTCAAGAGACGGGCATATGATGGAAAGTCCCGCCGGAATCGGCCTCCCATTGCCATTGAGTCGCGACTAGCCGCCCAGGTCGTTTGGCAGCGCCCTGTTCCCGTAGCAACTCTAAGCTTCCCCCCCCCCCCCCCCAAAAAAAAATGAAAATAAAAAAACTCCCTCGGGAAGCACCATCTCCGAGACATACGCGCTCTGCCATGTCGAGGCGCGGCTCACGATGGTGCGATGGTGTCTTTGCGGCCTCCGCTGCCTTGAGCCCTCCTGCGGAGGAGGGGGGAAGGGTAGGGACTGTTGTCCGTTCAGACCCGGCCCGGCCCGGCTCCTTGAAAGAGTGCGTGTAAAGCGCCGTAGGCGTTCCAACCGGGCGCACAGGGCAGAGGCGAAACCTCCCTTCTGTTCCCCCTTCCCCCTTCTCCCCTTCCTTCGTCTTTGACTTTGCGGGTGTGGGAACGGTGGCGGGCTTGCGGTGAGATGAAGAGGGGGTGAGGAAAGGCGAGGAGGAGGCGGGCTTATTCTTAGAGGTGTTGGCGGGAGCGGAGTTGCCGTCAGACGTCAAGGTCGTGCTCTGAAGATGGAGGAAAGAAAGAAAAAGAATGGGAGGGCTGGGAGGGAGGAAGGTGTGGTGACGAGGACGTCTGTGGGCGGTTAAGGACGCTGAATGACGGTGCTGGGTGGAAGTATATGCCAGGTAGAAGGGCAGGGTGAGTTAGCACTTGCGGGGAGGCGGACCCCGTCAAGAGCAGCTGCCATGTTTCTTGGGTTCACCGAGGTCCTCCTTCAGTGGTTGAGGGTTCTGATCGGTTGGATGTACGTATACCACCGTGGACTTTTGTGGGATTCTGGCATCCATAACGAAATGTGTTGTCCGAATAGGCGACACTGTAGACCTAAGAGAAGATCATACATCATCAACACAACCCCCAAAGTATTGATGAACGGGCTGGAGATGCGGATATTGGTGATGGTGGTAAAACTTACAGCCAAGTTGCCAAGTCGGCTGAGCTCTCGAGGGGTTTCTATACGTAGAGTTACGGATACGCAGTGGCACAGAAGGATACTAGCATGTACTGTATGTACTGTGTGCACATACCTACAATGTATGTATGTACAAATCACACTACCGGCCATAGTTATTGCCCACCATACTTGGTAACGCGCTCATCAGGGCGTTGGCACCGATGGCCCCGGGCTATTATTACTTTAGGATGGATGGCGAGTCGGCTCGACGCTCCGCGGCGACGACAACTACTAGTTACTCGGTACACACACTACGCAGTTAATAAACCCAAGCAAAAATGGCACGGAGAGGGGCGCTTATTGACGGCAAGATATATGAAAGTATAACAACGGACCAACGGGACCTGCAGGTGGACGACAACCGACACAACCGACACAACCGAGCGAGCAACGCCGCAATTGAAGTACCGAAGCCCGGCGTCGTCACCTGCATAAGCACCCCGAAAGCGAGCTTCAGACCCTGGATGCAGAGAGACGCGTCTCTCTTTTTTTCAGTTAGTGGTGTTTATGGAGTGTGTGCAGAACCATCCCTCGACTTCCCCGTCCTTTCAGGGATCTCTCAAGTTCACTAGTGCAGTTAGTTAGTTCGTGCATTCCGCGGGCGTCACCTGCGGCGTACATAATAACCGTGTTGATGAGGCAGCTTTTGCACTTCTCAAGAGTTCAGGGGAAAGAAAAAAGTGGGGGTAGTGTAACTACTCCGTAATCCGTAAACTTTCTCGCCGCGGATGACGGTGATTTCCGGAGAATCCGTGCGTCTTGCAGACAGCACAGCCAGGGGGCGGTAGCTGTCCCCATTGGAGGGCACCTGGCAGCTGCAGTCAGGGCGTGTGCTGCAGGTGCCGAATCCATCTCGCAGATGGGCGTGGGATGAAGACCAAGGGTTTGTTGTCACGCCGTGTTCTTTTTGCCTGCCAGGTTCTCGAATAGAAAACAAAAACAAAAGCGAAGGAAAAAAAAGAATTTTTTTTAAAAAAAGGAAAGAAGGATTCATAGTTTAAACCTTAAACTCGGGGTATATCGCGGGACGGTCGAGGAGGCATCTCGGCCAACTTTGAGCGATGCGCATATATCATGGCAGTAAAGATAGGCATGAGGCACTATGCGACGCCACCAACGCTCGTGCGCTACACTATCCCACGCTGCACTGCACTGCGGGCAGTGTAGTGTAGTGTAGTGCTGTTGCTCCGCGGTTAGTTGATCCGTACGTAGTAACTAGTTAGTTAGGGCCGAGCGATCCTCTCTCAGCCGATATTTGTGACGGAAAAGTTCCAACGTTGCAGGGTGACCTCGCCAACCCGCCAACCAATGGTCGCACTTGGTCGGAGAACGCGGTCTTTCTTGTGGCCGCAGGAAGCGCCTGCCGTCACAACGCCGCATCGTGGTCTCAGAGGCCGGGGACGAAATATCATTCTGTCGGTTGGGTCTCGCTCGAGGGCTTGGCGTGTTTAGTTCCGCGGTTCCCCTCTGATATTGCTTGTTTCTTTTTCTCGGTCTCTTTCCAGTAATGGTTGTGAAAACAGACAATTTGGGTCATGACGGCCGCACGATAACAGGCTAAGCGAAGTGACAGCCTGCATCTTGAATCCTTACACTCGGCAGCACAAGTAACGTACGTTGGGCATAGCAATTGTGTAGTGTATATCCTACCGGTATGTATGTACCTGTAGAATGTATATGCATACACACTCCGTAGCACTTCTTTGGGTCTGTTGACGGAACTGCTAGACCCGCCCCCAGAGGCTCGAGTCTTACTTTAGCTACGAGATCGACTTGACCCCCCGATCAAAAAAAGCATGGTCCAATGCACGTTAGTTACCGTGCAGGAAGGCATGTGGCAGTGGATATCGACCCCGGCCAGGCATAAGAAATAAATCGGCACGTAACTATGCGATACCTGATCTGGACTCGAGGGTGGGAAGCCGGGACGGACATCGCAGCTCCCGATCGTTGAAAGGCGTGGAGGGTCGTACAACAGCGTCAAAGATAATAATATTTATTAGCCGACCCGTAGTGTAGCCATTGACGGCACGGGCAGCGGCACAGCGGGAATTTCTGGCGTGCAAATGTCGAGCTTCCGGCCGTGTCTGGATCGCCAAACCACTAACAACTCCGTAATTTACTCCGTATTGATTTAACGCGGTTGCGCCTCCGTCGAGTACTATGTATGCAGTGTACCGTATACGGTTGTGTTAGTAGGGGACTAGTGCAGCCGGTCCGTCCTGGTTAATTGCCGCGCAAAAAATGACAGCTCCTCCACTCATTCTGCGGTATTATCACCAGAGGCGCCGGTTCCTGTTAGTTGGTGTACCAAGTAGCTCAGGAGAGCCCTCGCATCCATCATGATCCGGCATCATGATGACCCCGGCATCGGTGCTATCGTGTCTTGAAGAGGTTGGAGCGATGATGAGCCGCAGCCGAGCGAAGTACCGACTTGGAATGCCCTGTTTAGACGACCAACCGAGGCGTGTGTGAAGGTATGTGTATGTACATACATGTACCTACCTTATGTCCTGTACGGATTACCTTGAAATGAGAGAGGTTCCCCGTATGCGGAGTAGCATCCATCACATGCAGACATGGGACAGGGACTGCTCCGTAGCTACCCTCCAAATATCACCCGGTTTCTCTCTCTCTCTCTCTCTCTCTCTCTCTCTCTCTCTTTTTTTTTTTTTTTTTTTTTTTTTTTTTTTTCCCGACGGTTCTCATGCATACGTTGGTCACCCGGTGCCAAATCAGCAGCCGCGGCCTCGCCTATTTCTTAGCTCCAGTGCCGTCGTTCGAGACGAAATGAACAAGCGTGGAAAAAGACTCGAAGTCATGAAACGGGAAGAGCTCTGGTGGAGCATAGCCCATTTGGCCGCACCCCCACCATCTCCACCCATGGGCCCTCAGCAGCGAGCCCGGGGGGATCTTCAACATCCTATCACGCCGGGAAATTAGCCTCAACTTGGCGCCGGTTCCTATTCGCTGCCTCGCGGCCGCAACAGGAGGGCCTGATCCCAAACGGGCTAGCGAGCTGGTGCGCATCCCGGCGCCTCGTCCCTTTTTGGGGAACAGTGTTAAGAGTTGGCACCGTGCGGCCATTTGCGCTTTCTCGACGCCGGCTCCAAGTCCTTGCAGATGATGACGGTGATCTTGCAACCCCAGAAAGATAACCACATGCTTGTACGCGTCGTATCGTAGTGTAACTAAGGCAAAATAGCAGGAGATACCAAGGCACGGGAGTGGGCGAGGCGCGTATGTACGGATTAGTGTGCACTGCGCACTATGCACGGATTAGCTGGTCGTGCACCGCTTTGGAGAGTCTGCTGCGACCTTCGCCAGATGAAACCCGAGATTCCCTCGTCGGGACAGTTTCCCGCTCTAGTTGGCACCATCGAGTGCTCGGGAATTGCAAACAATACGCGAAACAGGGAAGTTCCCCTTCCATCCTTGTCTTCTCGAATGTTTTTACACCAGTTATTACCGCAGCAATCCCTCGCCAGCGGAAGAGCCCCCAGCCCGGCCCTAATCTGACCCAGCCCTTCGGCGCCCTGAGATGGCCGGGGCCCTTGAGGGAGCCAATGCGTCTCTCCATCCTTCGATGACTTCCGCAGTATGCAAGTACAGTACTCCGTACATACGCTAATCCATGCACCCACAGTACTTAGTCTACTCAAGTAACTAGTTATGTGGTGGATGAATGCCCGCCGAGGCTGCCCGAAGTCGAGTTGTGCGGAGATGAACTGCACAGCCAGATTGCTGCTGCCGTTAGTTAATCCTATTGATGGATAAGTTATCTGAAACATGTCGAGAGCGATCGTACATGCTCGTCCCGCGCGTGCAGATTGCGGAGCCAATCTTGAGCCGCCTCGCCTTCCTTCGCGGATGGTTGGAGGCTGAAGAGGGAGGCGTGCGAGTGGGAGCCCGGCAGGGTGCGCCGGTCATTGGCCCGTGTTTTTGTTCGGTGGTTGCGCGGGTGTCTCGAGAGCTCCTCGCGGTCGTGGCAGCAGCTGCTTCCAGATTCGCGCCAAGATGTCCGGGTGGTGCCCGGAAATACATAGTTATGCTCCACAACAAGGGAACGCACGCATGGTAGGCATGCAAAGCAGAGTTGCAGGGCTCCTCGACTATCCTCGCAGCCATCCCCTGATGGTTTGGTCGAAGAGTGGAGCAATCACACAGAGAGCCCAGGCCTGGTAACTAAGGTACGTACAATACCATCCCACGTCCGCTAGCGGGGAGTTGCACCCGAGGCGTCATCATCCTCCTTTTCTTCTTGGTTTCGTTTCTGGAGCGCACGCTCGCCCGTGTGTGTGTGTGTGTGTGTGTGTGTGTGTGCGCGCGCTCGCGTGTATGTGTTCTCGGACGCCCATTCGACTTCGTCCGTCCGGTCAGTTCGGTCTGACGAACGACCTCGGCACAGCGCGCTTCCTCCTTTCTAAACTCTCCTTTCATTCGACGAGTCGCGCGATACGATACCCTGTTCCCTTCCTTTCCGATCACAATCCTCGTTACGTTTTCTCTTCGAGTCTCTCTTTAGCAGCCGGGGCCTTCTTTTCTACTGACACTTTATTTTCTCGACCGGGCTGCACTCGAGGTAAAAAAAAAAAAGTCTTACTTTCAACTGGCCTTTGCTGACCAACCGAGACATTCCTGCCTGCAGAAGATCGCGACGTCCTTGTCTCGCCCTGGAATGCGCAGCCATTGAGACCGCGACAAACCCACTGCAGTAGTTTATCCACCTCCCGATTCCACTCCCTCGTTCCGAATTGGGAAGTGTTCGAGAAACGCCAGCCTTGGATCCCGGCGCGGAACATTGTCTCTTTTCCGAACCGAAAGTCCGCGACTTCATTACCGCCTTCGCGACATCTGATTTAGCAATCTGTAAGTCGGATCCCGGTCTCGCCCAATATCGGTTCTCATCCTCCGCTCCGGGGTATCCTAGACCCAACGGGGTGGTCGCTTATACTCGGGAATCCCCCTTAATACCCTCTTATTTCACCTGCTATAGTTAAAGCTCTCTCAGACGCCACTGTTGGCAGCGTTACTAATTGACCAATTACGACAGGACTCTGGTCGCAACGGATGGGAATATTACAAAAAGGTCAGCAACAGCACTAACAGCGACGACTACAATCGAATCCGAGCGATTGCTATCCCGAGTTGTTACAGCAAACCATCTGGGCCGTCTTCGGTTGCGCCTATCGTGAATTCCGTGCGACAGGAACTTATTCTGAACATTGACGTTCGGCTGAGCTTCCGTGTTAGGGGTCTCCCCGTCGAAGCTTTGGTTCAGCTTGAAACAGACCGAAATCAAGCTTGCGCTAGTCGACAGGGATCATCGCAGTTTGGGCCATTGGAGTTTGGCACTACCACTTACACGCGCTTGCGCACCCAAATCCGCGTATTGGGTAACAGCTTCTTCAACAAGTCCAAATGACCTGAGCTCTTCCCCGACTAAGCGAGAGACGGCGTACTCTGTCGGTTCCA
Source organism: Thermothelomyces heterothallicus (assembly GCF_042370625.1). Classification (NCBI taxonomy): domain Eukaryota; kingdom Fungi; phylum Ascomycota; class Sordariomycetes; order Sordariales; family Chaetomiaceae; genus Thermothelomyces; species Thermothelomyces heterothallicus. The sequence continues at coordinate 70,053 of NW_027192579.1, read as the reverse complement.
GGTTGTCACACCGCATTCACCATGAACGTGTGGGAAACCGAAGACGAATCGGCCGGGCCGACTCTCTCCCGAGCGGTATCGCGGAGCTCTCGAAAATCGAAGAGATCTATCACGCCTCCTGGGAAGAAAGGCAAAAGCCGGTCCCCCCCGCCGGTTTCTGGAGACAAGAGTGAGAGAGGATCCAAGAGATCGTCCAGGGATGTCACCAACGATGAGAACATCAGCATTCTGGACCCCCGTCGCTTCACGCCCACCCTCCATGCGAGCCTGGTTTCCGAGATTCTCTCGCTCAGGCGTGACCAGGAGGAAAAGCTGAAGATCATCGAGAGCCTCGAGAGTTCCCTACACGCAGCCCGGGAAGAGTCTGAGTCTTTGCAAGCGTCACTGTTGGCCACAGGGAAGGAGAGCAGGTCATTGAAGCGGCAGCTGTCCTTGTTGGAAGGCGGGACATCTTCCGCGCTGGGCGAGTTGGCAAAGGAGCGCGATGAAGCGATCGAGTCGGCTGCGGAGGCCCGAAAGCGGCTCGAGGCGGTACAGAAGAAACTGCGGAGTCAGGAAGAAGATTCGGAGCGCGTACATGGGCAGTGGGCAAAGGAGAAAGAAGAATGGGAGGATGAGAAGCGGAAATATGAGCGAAGGATTCACGTCGCCGAGACGCGGCTGAAGGCGGTTCTTGAAGAGGTCGCCGCATTCCAAGCCGCTCAGGCCCAAGGGCAAAATGGGCAAAATGGGCAAAATGGACAAAATGGGGCGGCCAACGGGGCCGAGAGCGACGGGGAGGACGGCAGCGTCAAGGATAACAACGATGCCGCCAGCGTGAGGAGCATGAGCCTCACGAACAGCGTCCGGTTCTCGGTTGCGAACAGCATCCTCAAGGCGACGGGGAACTCCCTCGCCGACGAGTTGGGATTCGACGGCGGTTACGACGACGACAGCGACTATGGCGGCCGGGACAGTGTCCTGTCTAAGGGGGGGCATATGCGGAACTTCAGCCGGGATAGCCTGGCAGTCAAAACGCACCAGAGACACTGGAGCACTGACAGCCTGGTGAGGCCCGGCAGCGTAGCTCGCGGAAAGCTGGCTTTCAACCGTGCTGCGCTCGAGAGGCTGGAGGACGGCATGGTCAAAGAGGACGACGAGTCTCTTCCGCCCGCCCCCCCCAAGGTCAGCTACGTCGACACTGGGATACAGTTCTCACCCCCGCCGTCGCCGAAGCTCGTTCCTGTTCCTGTCCCTGTCAAGCCGCCGGCGCCTGACCCTGCGTCCTTCGTGCAGCGGCACGAGCGGCTTTGCGATGTCGACAGCCCTCCCCGTGCCGACCAGGAGATTGAGGCAAATCAGCGGAGGAAACGAGTGAGCGTCACGCAGCCGCTCGCTATCAGGATGCCCGGAATCCACAGCTTGATGGTCAACGGATCATCTCAAACGGTCGAGGAGCCCCTAAGCCCACCGAGGACGCCCAAATCGCTATTGCAGGAGGCAGCCCCGTCTCCGAGACCGAAGACCCCGCCGCCGCCGCCGCCGCGACCTGTCATGGTCTCCGCTTCAACGCAGACCGAGGAGGCGCCTCCTCCTCCTCCTCCCCCTCCCCCTCCCCCTCCCC
>NW_027192579.1:35000-68440 GCF_042370625.1 Thermothelomyces heterothallicus | reverse complement strand
CTCCCCCTCCCCCTCCCCCTCCTCCTCCTTCTCCTCCCATCGATCCCTCTCTCCTTGCCCTCCAGATGCCCATTCCCAGCATCAGCATCATTCCTCCAACAAGCCGCCCGACCACACCACGCGAGCCGCTTCTTCCGCAGCTCACCAAGGACTTCGGATGCCAAGTCTCCTTGCAAACCACCATCCCCGTTACGTCGACCTCGATGCAAACAGAGGAGATCCGGGTTGATAAACGGCTGGACAAACTTCCTCCGCACCTTCACCCGTCCGCCATCACGTCCAGGCCATCCTCGCCCGCCGGCGGTGCTGCAGAAAATGCCACAGAGGATACTCGGCAGTTCACGCCAGTGCCGGGAACTCTGCCCCCGCGGAACCCGCGGCGGTTGACGAGCAAGCGGAGCCTCAACGACATGCCCTCATCCCCACCGATGGCCCCGTCTATCCTGGAAGAAGAAACCTCTGATCTCTACCCGGGGAACAACGATAACGGACCGCTGTCGGGTCAGCGAGCTCCTATGCGGCGGCCGCCCCGAATCAGCAGCTTGTTCGCCGGCTTTGATGGAAACAGCTCCGATGAGGCTGATGAATTCATTGATGCCGAACTCAGCGACTCCGAATACCGCACCGCCCTGTCCGCGCCAAACCCCAGAAGCGGGTCGAGCCTCGGCGGCAAGCGGAACTCGATTGGAACCGTGACCTCGTCCGAGAACACGTTCTCACCGAAGGCCGGCAACCGCCTGTTTGGCCGCGGGTCCGAGGATGGCGAGGCGTTCGACTACGGATCTTACCCGACTCACCACGACATGCGGGATTTGTCCTTCGGCAGGAGAGTCTCGAGACGCGGCGGCCGGCCTTCGGCCTTCGGTACCAAATCAAGCGCCATGCGCCGGGCCGTCATGATCCAAAACGGCATCGCTTCCCACCAGAGGGCCAGGAGTCCCAGCATAACGGATCCGAGGGAGCCTCCGTTCCCCATCCCGACGCGCGCCAGTTCTAGGAAGCCGCCCATCAGCATCAGCGCCCCGAGCGATGGGCGCGCAAGCCCAAGCAAGGCTTCGGATGCCTGGTCTAGGCGGGGTTCTGGCAGGAGTCACTACCGCGCCAGCAGCATTCGCAAGGTGCGCTCTGCGGCGGTCATGCCCCGGAGCCATAGGAACCGGCGACGCGGCAGCCGCTCGCCGCCTCCCGTCTCGCTGTCGACCGAAGCGCCCGAGAGCCCCGGGCTTCCTCCGTTGCCGGGGACGAGAGACGGGTACGCGGCGCCGAGATACAGGAGCCACAGGTCTCAGCCGTCAACCACGACGGCGAACACCGCCGACACGGGGGCCGCATCGCACGGCGGCTCGAACCAGACACCCACAGTGGTGGACGCCATTGCCCAAACCATGGTGGGCGAATGGATGTTCAAATACGTGCGGAGGCGAAAATCATTTGGGGTTGCAGACGCCAAGGGGGCTAGCAGCGATGATAGTAGCAACGACCGTCATAAGAGGTGGGTGTGGCTCGCGCCGTACGAGCGTTCGATTCTCTGGAGCAGCAAGCAGCCGACTTCGGGAAGCGCGCTCTTGGGCAAATCCGGCCGCAAGTGTAGGTGATCTTTTCCCCATGCCCGATTTTTTTCTTTCTTTCTTTCTTTCTTTTTTTTTTCTTTTTTCTCTTTTTTGATGGATTTTCGGACTGCTGACACTGAGTAGTGGTGATCCAGTCGGTGCTGGATGTCAAAGACGACAACCCGCCTCCAAAGGGGGTCGCCAGCATCTTCAACAGGTCGATCCTCATCTTGACGCCACAGCGAGCCCTGAAGTTTACCGCTACCAGCGCCGAACGCCATTACATCTGGTTGACGTCGCTCTCGTTCCTTGCGCACTCCAACCAAGCCATACCGGAGACTCTGATGGTCCCGCAGCCGAAGCCGTTAACCGAGCAATACGAGTTACCAAAGCCCAAACGGCGGGCCATTCGCGACTCGATCCGCCTCACCAAGGCCAAAGCAGGCGTCAAGCCGGATCCGGTAACGGCGGAGTCGCAGCCGGACAGTGCCCCGCCGGCCATTCCCACCTTCCGGCCCCCTCCGGTGCCCGAGGTCTACAGTTTCCCCGCGCACGCGCGAGACATGTCGAGAGACGCCGCTGAGCCGCCTCCCATCCCCCGATTCTCCGACCGGACAAACCACGCACCGGTGGTACACGGGCGCAAGCGCAGCAACACCGGCGGACACGCCGGCCCGCCCGTCTCGTTTAGAGGCTTCTCGGGCCCGGCTGGGAGCGGCGGGTATCACACGGCGTCAAACAGCACGGCTGGCAACAGCGTCATGACCGCCGGGTCGTCGGACATCTACAGTAACACCGGAGCCAGCGCCATCACGGGATCGAGCGCCATGACGTGGGCGACGCCCTCGGTTCGTACGTCGGAAGCCTCGAGCCGGCCGAGTGGGGCCGGCACGAATAACTTTTTCGACGCCATCGGCACGGTGCGCATGGAGGCCTTCATCAGCCCCCTCACGTGGGGCGATACGTCGCCGTACGAGCAGGACGACTACCGGCAAGTGGCCCGACGGCGGAGCAAAGAGCTCCGGCGCCGTACCAGCCGCAGCAGCCGGCAGAGCCGCACCACGCGAGCCACGGACGACTTGGACGAGTGGTATCCGTACCTGAGGGACGATCCCTTCAGGGGTTTTTAAAAAGGAGAGCCTTCCTCCTCTCGGCTTTGCCTCCTTTCATTACATCTTGCGGCCCTAAGCCGCGGTCCAGTCATGACTGACGCTTTTCCCATTGCTTTCTAATCTCTCTTCTTGGTCAACCGAACCCAAAACGAGAACGAAAAAAAAGGTCTCCTGGGGTCCTTCTTTCACGACCAGCATATGCTTGTCATCCCTTTCTCTGTCTCTCTCTCTCTTTCTCCCTCTCCGAGAGGGGACCATTTCCCTTTTCACGTATATGGGGGTTTTCAAGGCTCTGGGAGGAGCAAAGCACAATGCTGCCGGAGGGAATTTCAGTGTGTTTCTTGTTATGCCAGCCCACTTCGATTTGTGATACCAATTCCGGGGCAACTCAAATCTTTCTATTTGTATATTACGTTTCCTTTCAAATTCCGAGGCCCGGCCAGCCGCGGCTCAGTTGAGTAGAAAAGATAAATATAAATATAAATATAAAATTAAAATAAAAAAAAACAACGGCTGGTCAAGATACGAAATGAGTCGAATTGCCTGGTCCTGTACACAGAAGGGTACCTTATGTATGGTGTTTGTACTGTACCCGAGTACCAGCCCCGCCATGCCCCACCATGGTCCAAGCACCCGCGAACCTCGCGCCTTGACAAAGCTGCGCAAGACTGCAAGATTCGCAGAACACTCGCCGAAACCAAACATCGAGGTTGTCGCTGCCAGAAATAGCCACCATGGAGGAAACCCTCGAGCAAATCCAGGAACGACACAGAAAGGAGCAGCGGGACCTCCAATCACGCATCACCAACAAGAAGAAGAACGCGACCAAGAAGACGCGCAAGTTTGTAAACGAGGAGTGCGACAGGCTCGAGCGCGAGCTCAAGGAACGGCAGGATGAAGAACTGCGCAAGTTCAGGGGTGAAGCGGACGGGCCAGGAGATCTTCTTGATGGCAACGACGACGATGAGCAATCACAGGAACACCAAACACAACCTCCAAGCCCTCCAATAGTCACAGCTGACGATCTCTCCAACAAACTCGAATCCACCACACTCACTTCCCTCCAAGAGACACCACAATCACAGTCTCCGCCCTCCCAGCAACAACAACAACAACGACAACAACAACAGCCAAGACAAAAACGAAACCGCCAAAAAGAACGCCTCGCCCGCCGCGCAGCGGAGCAGGAAGCCGCGGCCGCCGCGGCCGCCGCCGAAGCGGCCTCGATGCCCGACCGCCGCGAGCTCGAGCGGCGGGCCATGCAGAAGGAATTTGCCGCGCACGCCCTCCGCGAGCACGAGATCGCGCCCGACGGGCACTGCCTCTTCTCGGCGGTCGCGGACCAGCTGCAGGTCAACGACATCCCCCTGACGGCCGGGACGACGACGACGACGACGGCGACGGCGGCGGCAGCGGAGGTCGAAGCCGACACGAACACGAACGGGGGCCCGGATCCGGAGCCGGAGCAGCGCCCGTCGCTGCCGCCGTTGCCGCCGTACCGGGTCGTGCGCAGGGCGGCGGCGGACTGGATCGCGGCACACCGGGAGGCGTACGAGGGCTTCCTGGAGGAAGGGATCGAGCAGTACGTGGCGCGGATCCGCGACACGGCCGAGTGGGGCGGCGAGCTCGAGCTCAGCGCCCTCGCCAACGCGTACGGCGTCGAGATCCGGGTCGTGCAGGGCCACGGCCGGGTGGAGGTCGTCAAGCCCGCCGAGGAGGAGGAGGAGGAGTCCGGGGCGGGGGCGGGGGCGGGGGCGGGGGCGGGCGAGAAGCCGGGCAAGGGCAAGACGTTGTGGCTCGCCTACTACCGGCACGGGTACGGCCTGGGGGAGCATTACAATTCCCTGAGGAGAGTGGAGACGTAGGGATCGCCGGCGAACATGCTGTTGCATGCTTTGAGGGTAGATTGTTGGGGGGTTAGGGGAAATAGTGTGTGTGTGTGTGTGTGTGTGTGTGTGTGTGCCTGCTACTTAACCTACCTCAGCTGTTACGACGCCCGGGTTGCTCCGCTGCGGTATGTCGAGGGGCCGACGAGGCGCCGGGCTGGTTTGCGAAGGGTATCGGGGAGAGCCCACGCGGGGGGCCCGGGGGAGGAAGGGGGGAGGGGGGTTGGAAGCTATAGAGATATCCTTACACTAGACGATTCCCAGTCCATGGCTCGGCTGTTGTTGGCCGTGCCACGTTCGAAGCAATGACGGAGGCCGTGCTCTTCGGGCGACTGGTTCTGAGATTTATCAAACAGAGCCCTAACCTTTCGGTAGTCCGCCCTAAGCTGAACGGAATACAAAGATGCACGGCAGGCTTATGGCAGGGCTTCGATAGTCTTTATGGTGCCAAAACATACAGTGAACTGATTCCATCTTTGTTTCATTGCGCTTAATGGGTCGAGAGTCCAGAAAAGGAAAAGAAAAAAGAAAAAAAGAAAAAAAGAAAAAGAAAAAAAGAAAAAAAGAAAAAAAGAAAAAAAGAAAAAAAGAAAAAAAGAAAGAAAAAAAGAAAAAAAGAAAGAAAAAAAGAAAGAAAGAAAGAAAGAAAGAAAGAAAGAAAGAAAAGAAAGAAAGAAAGAAAGAAAGAAAGAAAGAAAGAAAGAAAGAAAGAAAGAAAGAAAGAAAAGGAAATGGCTACCGCTAGCATTGATCGGATTCTTGAGCCAGTGAGCTATCATTTGCCATTGCTCTCTCGCCGAATCCTTCGGCCCATTAATCTTCGGGTTGAGAGAGAGAATAGGCTGCTCAAGCTCCAACTCCTCGAAAAAACTCGCTGTTGCTTCGCGATCTTATCCTGCCAATTCGCCTCTGCCATCGTCCTTTGCTATCGTGCTATCGGGCCACCTTCCTTGACCCCGGTCGATGTGGGGCTCGCCTGCCTGCCTGCTGTGTCATCCTGGCATTGCCATCGACTTCAGTTGGCTTCTGCAGTCACCCACCTCAAGTCCACGACTAATAGAACATAGAACTTCCGAATAAATTTTCCCTCGTATCTGTCTTTTTTTATATCCCTCCAGCTACAATACCTCATCTACACTCCCACATCGTTCTTCTTTCCATTTCGGCCATACGAGTGAACCGCCGGGCGATTCCGCACCGAGTTTTCTTGCCTCCACTGTCGGAGTTAACCCCACATCCATCCGCCTTGCCTCGCGCTTGCAGCCCGAAAGCCCACACCTTCTGCGACCTTGGGCCAGACGTGTTGGTATCCGGAACAGGCTTACGCGCGCCAGCGAAACACCTAGGCGAACAAGAGAGGTCTTTTCTTTTTTTTTATTGAGACCGAGGTCGGCCAACCGCCACGATGTTGAAAATATGGTCTATGGTGAGTTCATGGCGGGGTTCGGGCACAAAACGCCGTCACAAGTTGCTGACGACCCGAGCAGAAGAAGGAGCAGCAGAAGGCAGAGAATGCCTCTGATGGCGCATCAGGGGGGGGGCCAAAGAAGAAGAAGGTGACGGCGGCCCAATTACGAGTGCAAAAGGGTACGTTGGTGCTCCCCTCGTGGTCCTCCTGTCGCCCGCCCTCCTCCCGTCCCTCTCGGTACGGCTGACCGCATACCCTCCCCTGCAGACCTCTCCGAGCTCTCCCTCGGCAGCACGATGTCGACCGAGTTCCCCGACCCAGACAACATCCTTTCCTTCATTCTCTACATCGAGCCCGACGAGGGCATGTACAAGGGCGGCCGGTTTAGCTTCACCTTCAATATCACACCGTCGTTCCCGCACGAGCCGCCAAAGGTGCTCTGCCGGGAGAAGATCTACCACCCCAACATCGACCTCGAGGGCAAGGTGTGCCTGAATATCCTGCGCGAAGACTGGAAGCCGGTGCTGAACCTGAACGCGGTCATTGTGGGGCTGCAGTTCCTGTTCCTGGAGCCCAACGCCAGCGACCCGCTCAACAAGGAGGCGGCCGAGGATCTGAGGAACAACAGGGAGGGATTCAAGCGGAACGTGAGGCAGGCCATGGCCGGGGGGACCGTGCGCGGGGAGACGTACCAGAAGGTGCTGGTCTAGGTGAATGTGGCCCCGGAGAGCGTCCAGGGCGGAGGAGTGGTCGGGTTCCCCCAGCGGACAATCATCAGCGGCGATACAGTTGACTGATATGAGCTCGTCGAACACGCTTCCGCCAGGCAACGCTGTTGACTATGGACCGGAAATCATTCCGGTCCTCCACCGAACAGGGCGACGTCGTGTTCGAGGAAGTGCCGATGGCCACCAGCAGCCTGAAGCCGGAGAGCGAATGATACTTGTTGCCTGTGGGGAGCAATGGAGGCCGGGGGAGTAGGGAGGCATGGCAGCGGCGAGAGAGGAGGTGCTTGCGGCGTTAATATCTATGACTACGAAACGAATTGATTAATGGCCGGCGTCTTTTATCGAGCTTGAAACGGTTCGTCCCCTTCTGGGTCTGGGTCTTTGCCATTGTATGTATCATTCTCTCTCACCGGCGTGAATGTCCGTTTCTCGTCCTTCTCACCACCCCCTCAAATTTTTGTTTCTCTTATTCTTTCCTCTGCTCCTTTCTTTTCTTTTCTTTTCTTTTCTCCTTCCTCCAGTACTGCACGGGCAGTTCCGGTGATGGGTTCCGTAGCAAGAAGAAGCCGAGCTGGAGCATGCTCCTGACCTTGTCGGTTCGGGTCATCTGTGTCCGACGGGAGTGAGTCAAGCGCCTACCTTTACGGAGTGAGTACTCCGTACTAACACTACTCCGTACACATCATGTCAACATCCTCGGGAACCCACTCCGCTCCGATGGAGTGGCCCTGTGGAGTCCTCGGTCCGGTACCTTGTAGTGTGTGATTCCGGAGCCGTTTTCTTGTGATCCCCAAATCTCTGCCAAGAGCAGTCGCCCCACCAACTCTGGGTGCCCGGTTGCATCCAGCCGCCCCGGATAGACATGGCCAATGGGAAACCGGAAATGAGTAAAGAGAACCCCACACGTGGGACCCACAAGCAAGCAAGTTGAGCGCCCCGAAGTCGGTGAGAGCTTGCCTAGCAACCAGCCCAAAAGGTAAAAAATCTGACTCTCAGCTCCGATGACAGCAGCGGAACGGAGACGTTGAAAGCACCCCATAAAACGCTACTTGTTGACCCTCCCGTTGCTCACATCCATCTCCAAACCTCCCGTTTCCCTCCCATTGCCTCAATCTCCGCTCCCCAATCCCCCCGTCACAATGGCCTCCCGCAGCTTCTCCAAGGCTCTGCGCCCGCTGGCGCGCCAATTGGCCTCGCCCGCCGTCCAGCAGCGCACCTTTGTCGCCGCCGCCGCCGCCGTGCGCGCCTCCGCCGTCGCTTCCCGTGTCGCTGCCGCTCCCGCCCGGCAGCAGGTCCGCGGCGTCAAGACCATTGACTTTGCTGGCTCAAAGGAGGAGGTCTATGGTGAGTTGCTCTTGCGATGGTGTCCAATCGGATCTCTTGGTGTGGCCTGTTGTTTGTGAGATTGCTGACTGTAATCCGTGTGTGTGCGTGTGTGTGTGTGTGCATGCAGAGCGTGCCGACTGGCCCCAAGAGAAGCTCCTGGTGAGTCACCGCCGGATTTTTCTTTGATATCTCCCCCCCCCCCCTCTTTCCTCCTTTTTCTCTTCGAGTTGTCTGGAATTGGGTGTGTGAGATGAGGACACCTGTTGACAAGTCATCACCGTACAGGAGTACTTCAAGAACGACACCCTCGCCCTCATCGGCTACGGCTCCCAGGGCCACGGCCAGGGCCTCAACCTCCGTGACAACGGCCTCAACGTCATCATCGGCGTGCGCAAGAATGGCAAGTCGTGGCAGGAGGCCATCCAGGACGGCTGGGTCCCCGGCAAGAACCTCTTCGAGGTCGACGAGGCCATCTCGCGCGGCACCATCATCATGAACCTGCTGAGCGACGCCGCCCAGAGCGAGACTTGGCCTGCCATCAAGCCCCAGATCACCAAGGGCAAGGTATGTTTAGCCGGAAGACGAGACCAGGGGTCCTCCCTGTTTGGAGGGTTAGCGATCGAATCGGTGCTGACGAGGGTGGAACCCAATGCCAGACCCTCTACTTCTCCCACGGCTTCTCGCCCGTGTTCAAGGACCTGACCAAGGTTGAGGTGCCCAACGACGTCGACGTCATCCTCGTCGCCCCCAAGGGCTCCGGCCGCACCGTGCGCTCGCTCTTCCGCGAGGGCCGCGGCATCAACTCGTCCTTCGCCGTCTACCAGGACGTGACGGGCAAGGCCAAGGAGAAGGCCATCGCCCTCGGCGTGGCCATCGGCTCGGGCTACCTGTACGAGACGACGTTCGAGAAGGAGGTCTACTCGGACCTGTACGGCGAGCGCGGCTGCCTGATGGGCGGCATCCACGGCATGTTCCTCGCGCAGTACGAGGTCCTCCGCGAGCGCGGCCACAGCCCCAGCGAGGCCTTCAACGAGACCGTCGAGGAGGCTACGCAGTCGCTCTACCCGCTGATCGGCGCCAACGGCATGGACTGGATGTTCGAGGCCTGCTCGACCACGGCCCGCCGCGGCGCCATCGACTGGACCCCGCGCTTCAAGGACGCCCTCAAGCCCGTCTTCAACCAGCTGTATGACTCGGTCAAGAGCGGCGAGGAGACCAAGCGCTCGCTCGAGTACAACTCGCAGCCCGACTACCGCGAGCGGTACGAGGCCGAGATGGAGGAGATCCGCAACCTGGAGATCTGGCGCGCGGGCAAGGCCGTTCGGTAAGTTTTGCGTCCTCCTCCCTTTCATCAAGTCGTCATTGTCGTCGACGCATGGGATGACGAGGAAGACTTGTGCTAACGTAGGACTGTTTACAGTGCTCTGCGCCCCGAGAACCAGAAGTAAGCGATCGGCGTCGGGACGGTGCTTTTCTCTCTCTTTTTGTTTGCTCGGGAACAAGTTTGATACTCTGGCTTATGGCGCGGTTGGGCTGTCGCCGCCGAGGACGGGATACCTTGGGCATGGGACATCAAAACAAAAAAGCCTTGCTTCGCGCTGCAATTTCGGTTTAATTTGGGGGGGAAGAGGAGGGGGGGGGGGAGGGGTGGGGGGGAATTGTTGGCTGTGGTTCAGCTGTAACTGTACATATACTCTGGCTGATGGTATTTGATGGTCTGGGCGATTGCTCTATCTCCCTCGTCCTTGTCGTCGTCATCGTCATTGTTCTTGTTGGTCGCGATCCAACTCCTACGCCTACCCTCCTTCTCCCCCCCCCCCCCCTTTCCGGGGCCTTTCTCCTTTCGAGGCTAATGAGACGAAGGGAGGGAGGGCCTAAACGGCGAGCAAGTCGGGCAACAGGTCCAGGTTCACATTGCCCCCGGTGAAGATGACGCCCAGGTCCCAGCCTTGCTCGCCGCCCTCGCGCTCGACCAGGGTCCGGAAGTCCTCGTTGAAGAGGGCGACGGCCAGGCCGACGACGGCGCTGGGCTCGACCACGATCTTCATCCTCTCGTACACGAGGCGCAGGGCCCTCCTGATCTCGTCCTCGCTGACGCTGTAGATTGCCCGGACGAGCCGCCGCTCGTAGATGACGCCCCAGGGGATCTCGCCGAGCGGGGTCCGCAGGCCGTCCGCGATCGTGCTGCTCTTGACCGCCGTGATCCTCTCGCCCGCCGCGACGCCCCGCCGCGCGTCGTCGGCCCCCTCGAACGACGGCTCCGCCCCGAACACGGCCACCCCCGTCCCCTCGCACGCCAGCGCCGTCCCCGACAGCAGGCCGCCGCCGCCGCAGGGGGTGATGATGGCGCGGAGGGGAGCGCCCCGCGGGGGGGGAGGAGTCGTAGTAGTAGTAGTAGTTGTTGTTGTTGTTGTAGTGGCGGCGGCGGCGGCGACCTGGGACTGCAGCTCGAGCGCGGCGGTGCCCTGGCCCAGGATGATGTCCGGGTGGTCGTAGGGCGGGACGAGGCGGGCGCCGGTGCGGGCGATGACGGCGGCGGCGGCGGCCTCGCGCTCCGGGGCGGTGGGGCCCGAGAAGGTGACGGAGGCGCCGTAGCCGCGCGTGGCGGCGATCTTGGGCGCCGCCGAGGTCGACGGCATGACGATGTGGGCGGTGATGCCGGACTCGCGCGCGGCCAGGGAGAGGGCCTGGGCGTGGTTGCCTTTATTATTGTTAATTGTCTTAGTATTATCATTATCATATCTTATTAAGGGAGAACTGGGAAGTTGGTGGGGGGCCGCGGAGAGAGAGAGAGAGAGAGAGAGAGAGAGAGAGAGACGCACCAGAGCTGTGCGTCACGACCCCCTTCTCGCGCCCGCCCGCCTCGGCCCAGCCGGGCTCCCGCTTGAGCCGCTCAATGGCGTGGAAGGCGCCGCGGGCCTTGAAGGCGCCGACCCTCTGGAAGTTTTCGCACTTGAACCAGAACCGCAGAACCGGCCTGGCCGGGGTGCGGCCGGCCCACACGGTGCCGGCGAGCTCAGCCTCGGTCCGGGGCGTCGAGGCCAACCGGTCGAGCGTGGAGTTGGTCAGCACCGGGGTCTTGTGGATGTAAGGCTCGATCAGCTTGTGGGCGGCCTCCACCGAGGCGCGGGTCAGCGGGGGTGCCGTGGACGGGTCGGCCATGGTGCGTGCGTGCGTGATTCTCGGCGTGTGTTTGTTTGTCCGTGTCCGTGTTTGTGTTAGTTCAACTTCCGGAGGGTCAGTGATGTCGGGATCGGACTCGGGACCGGGGCCGGAGCCGGAACCGAAACCGGAGCAAGGCCGGACCGGAGCAGGACGGGGGAGAGGCCGGGGTGCAATCGGATCGGCGAGCGGAGAACAGGTTTGAGTGGTCGCTGGGCGGTGTTTGCTGCATAGAGAAGCTGTCCGCCGGTAACCCCGTGAAAGGGGGGAAATTGGGCGACTGAGTGATTGACGCTAGAGGAGGTTGAGGGGGGGAAATTGGCTGCCGTCTTGCGCTTAGTTATATCCACTCGCGCTTGTTGGAGCGGCAATGTGTGTGGAGGGAGAGGGACCGATAACGGAAGGTGACAACGATCAAGACCCTCAACGCAGATCGGAAGGCAGAGGTGACACCTCGCCGAGATCGAGCGAAGGCGTCATCCTCGGGACGTCTCGCGCGCACAACCACATAACTATTCATTACAAGCAGGCGCAGCAGATGAGCAGACTACTTGAAGGATCACGAAGCGGAACAATTTGGTAGAGACGATGCATACAGGTCTAGAATTATGTCGTGAGCCAGCAGTATGGTCGACGGATGACATATGAATTTCGCACTCTTGTTGTGCACTTGTATATGTCCGTACCTGGATTGTGCCGTGCAAATGGTTGTGTGACCAGTCCGGGAGAGAGTTGGGAGGTTGAGTACGGATTCGAGCATCTTGAGAAAAATCCCATCATTAATGATAAGACTGTGAAGTGAAAGACTGCAAACGGATGACTACCTTACTGAGCAAACCGCAAACGGACGGCCTGCCGTCGTGGGAACGGTGACCGTTTTCGCTCCGGACCCCCCCGACTTAACGGCCGGAATTCGTCCGGCCGTTTCGACTCGGCATGGAGCTCCATTTGCGGGGAAGGAGGCCGGCTGAGGCCGGCTAGGGCCGGAGAAAAGCGGGCCTCGTGATTTCATTACATACTAGTCCTGTAATGCTACGTATGTTTGTACTACTAGCCAGAGTCAGCCCTCACTCACACCCTGTATGACGGGAAGCTGAGGACGAGGAAATATAGACCGGACCACGGCTGTTGCTCACAGACTCGAAGATATTGAGGTTTAGATCATTTGTTGATGTTTTTCAAGGGCGATCAGCGGACAACAGGGTTGTTTGTTACTCAGAGGTACATACTCCGTACTCCCATGGCGGATTCGGGCAACCGTTTCATTGCTACTGCACCAACTTGTACGAGGTCATCAACTCATTCCCATTGCCCTCGACCACCCCTGGCTTGCCTTGAACGACCGCAGGAATCCGACTTGGATCATGTGCCCCCCATGAGGGCCAGCGCGATGCGTGACAAAGAGAAACTGGCCCGCCGGGGAACGAGAACGGCCGGATGACGATCGATTTAGCCAGGGAGGCGTCAAAAATAACACGCCCAGAGGCCGGAATAGATTCCGGCCTCCGTCTATATAGGCGCACGGTTCGACTGCCCCAAACACGACATGTCCGACGCCGCTGCCCCGGCTTTCACCTCCGACACTCAGCACCTGAGCAAGATTCCTTGGTGATCTCTGCCGTCATATCCATCTTCTCGAAACCACACAGCCCTTTGTCGTTATCATCATCGTCGCCGTTGTGGCCGTTGTTATCGTCGTCGACCTCCTGCTCATCCACATCCTCATCCTCATCCCCATCCTCATCCTCCTTCCTCTGCCGCCATGGGTTCCCTAGGACACAGCGTCCCCCCTTTCCCCGTCTTGGAAGACACCCGCCCGGACGACAGGTCCCTCCCGGCCTTCATGGTGTCCACCACCCGGGGCTTCCTCCCTCGCATGGACCCGATCGAGACCCTGCCGCCCGACTTTGACGCCCTCGAGTCCATCCTCCAGCGGATGCCCGTCAAGACGCTGTCGGGCGAGCCCGGCCTGCTGGCCCAAGGCAAGCTGGGCGAGACCGTCGACCGGGAGCTGCCCGACTTGACCGACGCCATCGACAAGTACAAGGACGACCTGCCCCTGATGAACGCCCTGTACCGCGACTACTCCTTCCTGGCCTCCGCCTACCTGCTCGAGCCCTGCCACGAGCGCTTCGTCAGGGGAGAGGGCTACGGCCTGGCGCGCGACGTGCTGCCCGCCAACATTGCGCGGCCCATCGCCAAGTGTGCTGCTCTGTATGCATCTCTCTCCCTCCCTCCTTCTCTTTTCATCCCTTCTCCTTCATTTCCCCCCTTCCCTCTCCTACCTTTCTAAGTCTTACCCCCCCTTTCATTCTACTCATCAACCCACCCACCCGTCCTCCATGTCCTTACCTCTGGAGCTATACCCGAACAACATCTAACCTTCTTCCCCCGACTAAGCTGCAACTTCAAACCGTTCATGGAATACGCCGGCTCCTACGCTCTCTTCAACTACCGTCTCGTCGACCCTTCCAAGGGTCTCGCCTCCGACAACCTCCGCCTGATCCGCGCCTTCGAGCACGGCCTGGACCCTTCCTCTTCCGAGGCCGGCTTCGTGCTCGTCCACATCGAGATGGTCAAGCACTCGGGCCCGCTGGTCGCCGGCGCCGTCGCCTGCATCGACGCTTGCTCCTCCCCGTCCTCCTCCTCCTCCGCCCCCTCCTCATCCCACCGCCGCTCCAGGGCGGAGCTCAACGAGGGGCTGCGCACCGTCCTAGCCGCGCTGCGCCGGGTCAACGCCACCATGGAGACCATGTGGTCGCGCTCGCGCCCGGCCGACTACACCTCGTTCCGCACCTTCATCTTCGGCATCGCCTCGCAGTCCATGTTCCCCCGCGGCGTCCTCTACGAGGGTGTCGAGCTGTCCGACGACGACGGCGATTACTACTACAAGGACGGCGGGGAGGAGCAGCAGCAGCAGCAGCAGGACGGCCGGCGGGAGGGGGGCCGGCGCGTCGCCTTCCGCGGGGAGAGCGGCGCCAACGACTCCATGATCCCGCTCGTCGACAACCTGCTGTCCATTCCCATGCCCGACACCCCGCTGACCGAGATCCTCCGGGACTTCCGGTCCTACCGCCCCGGCGAGCACCGCCGCTTCCTCGAGTGGGTCGCCCGGGCCGCCGAGGAGGGCGGGCTCAAGGCGTGGGCCCTGGGGCTGGATGGCGGAGAGGAGGCTGAAGGGGAGGTGGAGGACGAGAAGAGGGAGACGCGGGCGCTGTGGATCCAGGTGCTCAACCAGGTGCGGGATTTCCGGTGGCGGCACTGGTGCTTCGCGAGGGAGTACATCATCAAGAGGACGAGCCACCCGACCGCGACGGGGGGCAGCCCCATCGTCACCTGGCTGCCGAACCAGCTGGCCGCCGTCATGGACGAGATGGTGAGGTTGTATGAGCAGGTGGGTGGCGCGGGACTGGGTGCCGAGGTCGAAGACATCATGGAACTGGTCGGCAGGCAGCGCGAAACGTTGCGCAAGGAGGTGCGCAAGTTTTGCGAGGAGCGCGGCGTTAAGGAGTTTGTCCCTGCGTAGAGAAGGAAAGAAAAAAAAGATGAAAAAGGGACAAGAAGATGAAAAAAGACAATAGTTATCACCAGCCTTCGTTCAACCCCTTGACCGGCTTCTGCCATGCCATGCGCCCCCTAGCTTGAGAGTATTGTGGCACGGTACCTCCCCCGTAGGCCTCCTAGATGAATCTCATCAATTCAACCATCCCAAAACGCCACGTAAAATGCATGCAATCGATGGCAAACGGTGTGTACACTTCTTTGAGGAGATTTTTTTTTTTTCCCGCGCATATCACAGCCTCAAACCCACAAACCCCACCCCCCACAACATGCCTATCCCAACCACCAATCCCCATCCCGCCGTGGCCCTTGCCTCTCCGGCACTACCGCTCTGCCCGGGCAGCTCCTTGGCCACGCTCGCCCCCGTAGCGCCCGCGCCCTCCCGGAAGCAGCTCGCCGTGCCGCACTCGTATCCGGACGGGCAGCACCCAGCGTCGGGGCCGGCGTCGCGCCCGCACAGGAACCACCCGGCCGCACAGCCGTCCGCGGCGGTAGTAGCAGTAGTAGCAGTAGTAGCAGTAGCAGCAGCAGCAGCAGCAGCAGCAGCATCGTCAGCGGGGACTACGACGGTGACGCCGTTACCGTCCACGACGGTGGTCATCTCGCTCTGCTGCGGTGGCGGGGGGCACGAGGTGACCGCGCACTCGCGCCCCGTCTGGCAGCACCCGCCCCCGGCCCGGGCGAGGCAGGGGTAGAAGCCGGTGGGGCAGTACGCGCCGGTGCCCGTCGTCCGCGTGCTCGAGCCGGACGGCTGCGGGGACGAGGTCGGGCGGAAGGGGGCGCCGGCCCCGCCTCCGCTCCGGGCGGACGAGGCGGTCGTGGTTTCGATGACGGTGGAGGTCACGGGCGGCCCGGAAGGGGTGACGGTGGTGGTGACCGTCACGAGGATGGTGGAGCGCGTCGGGTCGGAGACGATGCGGGTGGAGGTTGTGGTCAGGGTTGTCGGGGTCGCCGCAGGGGGCGGTGATGACGAGGAGTAACGGACACCTGTTATTTTTTTTAAAAAAAAAAACCCCAAGGGTGGAAAGTCAGTAAGTATTGAGGAGGCAGAACAAAGACAAAGGGGAGAGGGAGATGGGGGAAGGGGAAGGGGGGAAGAGAAATGTGACATACAGCCTACACCCATGCAGACGAATCCCGGGATGCAGCAACCGCCTCCGAGGCTGCTCCCGCAGGCGGTGCTGCCGCCGGCGCAGTCGGAGATGCCGCCATTGCAGGTCGCGCCCGAGGGGCAGCAGCCCACCGGCCCGAGTCCCGTGTCGGGCACCTCGACGCAGGTCTCGTCCTGGCCGCAGCAGCTGTTGGGAAACCCGATCGAGGAGCAGCTGCTCGTCCCGCTCGGGCAGGCCCACTGGCGCTTCTCGAGGAGAGCAAGGGCTGATGCTGCCCGGCGGAAGAGGCTCCACGCCGGCGCTATGCTCTCGTCTTTTTCCGGGGTTTCCGGTTCGGAGAGGAGGGCGAACGGCGGGCGGAGGGAGAGCTCGGCCGATGCGTTGGCCCAGAGACGTCGGGCGTCGTCTGCATCATGCAAGCTGCGCGCCGCTATTGCTGCTGCTGTCGCCGCGTGGGGTCTGCTCGACGCCGGCGCGAAGGTCGTGTGGTCTCCGAAGGCGCAGTACTCGTGGTGGAACTTGGCGCCCCGGTCGGCGGGCATTTTTCGAATCGCCGTCGGTAATACTAAGGGCTGGTGATGCGCATCAGCTCGTGCCTGCTCTCGGGCTTCGATCTGGGCTGCGACGAGGAGCCATAGCGAGAGCGGCAGCGGTCGCATCTCGTTTGGCTACGAATGGGAAGCTTTGCCCGCTTCGGGCGTAATTTTTTGTTGTTTACAGATTATGCTTGCCGACGATCGGGGCAGCCAGCGTCGAGGACAGTGTGTATTTCCCTATTTGTGACCAGAAATCTTTTCAA
This sequence comes from Thermothelomyces heterothallicus, assembly GCF_042370625.1. Lineage (NCBI taxonomy): Eukaryota > Fungi > Ascomycota > Sordariomycetes > Sordariales > Chaetomiaceae > Thermothelomyces > Thermothelomyces heterothallicus. The sequence continues at coordinate 51,796 of NW_027192579.1, read as the reverse complement.
AGATTTTAAAGAGGAAGGCAGACGCTGGAAATTGTCAATCGAGGTCGAGGTTGCCCGATTGTTGACATTGGTTGCACAGACAATGGATTGGTTGGACAAAAACAAGCGCCAAGACTGCGGTTGTCAAGAAAGGCAGGGGTGACCTCACAACTGTAATCCGTACCTCGCACAATCCATGCATGCGCTGATTACTTGTACGGATTACACATCTTTACTCCGTGAAATGAAGCTTTCTTCCCTACCTTCTTACAGCGCACGTCGGCCGACTGCTTCCAAAACTCAGGTGACGGCGAAAACGGAGTCTCGTATTCTCGTTGCGAGGGACCTCAAATCTCGACAAAAAAAAAAAAAAACCGAAGATGCGAGCGCGGTGCGGATGTGCCAGAGTCATTTCTATCTACGGATTACTCCCGTCCTGTACCGTGCATGCACGCCATAAAGGGTATCCTATCGTACACAACGCCCAAGATCGTACAATATCTACAAACCTTTTTGTTCCACGGGGGTTCCTTCCTTCTACCACAAATCCTCCTTCGCTCCCTTCTCTTCCCCCTGGCCTAACCCGATTCCCAATCCCTCCATCTCCTTGGCCGCCCCCCTGAGGAAGGCCGAGCACAGCAAGCCCACGGCCACGCTCACGTTCAGGCTGTCGACGCCGCTGTCGGGCGCCGACATGTTGGGGATGTTGACCTCGTAGTCGGCCTTCTTCACGACCATGCGGTCCAGGCCCTCGCCCTCGTTGCCGACCAGCAGCACGCATGGGTCGCGCCGCAGCGGGTCCGCTTCCTCGACGTCGCGCAGGTCCACGTGCCGGCGCTGCTTGCGCGCCGGCGCCCCCGCCACCGCCGCGTACACCTCCCAGCCGTTGGCGCGCGACAGGCTGAGGAACTCGGGCAGCGAGCCGACCGAGAAGAGCGGCAGCGACTCGGCCGCCCCCGCCGACGCCTTGAGCGCCACCGGCGTCAGCCCCGCGCTGCCCCGCCGCGTGATGCCCACCGCCGCCGCGCCCAGGAACGAGGCCGTCCGCAGGATGGCCCCCAGGTTGCCCGGGTCCACCACCCGGTCGACCACGAGCACCAGCGGCCGGTGCGACGCCGTCGGCGCCGGCAGGCTCGCCGGCCTCCCGTTGACCGCGACCTCCTCGGCCGACTGGTACCCCAGCTCCACGCCGTACCGCGGGTTGCCTGCGTAGTCGTCCGGGAGCGGGCCCAGCGCCGTCACGGGCGGCTGCGGGAGCGGCGACGCCTCGAGCACGAACCCGTTGTGCGGCCGCGACGACGACATCCGGTTGAGCAGCCGGAGGCCCCGCTCGTCCCCGAGCACCGTCACCGGCACCCCCCTGCGCTCGGCCAGCGTCCGGATCAGCGAGTCGTCCCCGCGCGTCCGCCGGTTGGCGCCCCCGTAGATGTAGAGCTTGTAGAGCTGCCGCCGCGAGCACCGCAGCGCCGCCTCGACGACCGACCTGCCGTACAGAAACTGGGACGCTGCGGTGGTGTAGGTGATGGTGGGAGGGTCCCGGTCCTCCTCCTTCTTGTGCCGCGGGGCGTCTTCTCGTCGGCCCGCGCCTCGGTCTCGTCGGGAGGAGGAGGAGGAGGAGGAAGAGCCTCCGCGTCCAAGAGAGTCGCCGTCTTCCGCTCCCGCCGGCGCCTCTCTCCTCCGCGCGACGTCCCCGCGCGGAGCGTCCCGATTGGGTCCGGCGGACCGTGTTAGCTCGGCGACAAAGTCGGCAACGTCGCCCGTGTCGTCGTCACGCACGCTCCGTCGCTCCATCGCCGATCTGCGCGGGGGTGACCTCAAGTCCGGCCGTGGAACGCTGGTTTCAAAGGGCGAGTCGGACGAGCCGCCGCCGTCCGTCTCCTTCTCCTCCAGCGCTCTCAGCTCGTCGCGCAGCTTCCCCGTCTTCATCTGGTAGACCAGGCTCTTCTTGCCGAACGGCGACTCTGGGTCATAGAAGCGGGCCTGGCGCGACTTTGGCTTGGCTTGGTCCGGATACTCGGTGATGTCCTTCTTGCCCTTGCGGATCTTGAAAGCCGGCCGCTCCTCCGCGAGTCGTTTCCTGGCTTCCTGTCGCTCAGCGTAGGTCATACGCTTGGTCCCCGCGGCCAGCTCGCTGAGCTTCTCGGGCCGGGGCCCCTGTGGCCTCGCCTGCTCAGACCGCACCAGGCCTTTGTTGATGGCTGAGAGTGAGGCATGTCTGGTGGTGGTAAGTGCGGTGTAAGGGAGCCGTAGAACTGGATTGCCCAAGAGGGAAGGCCTCGCCGCTCGGTGGGCCAGGGACGACAGGCTCATGGCGCCTGTCGTGCAGTAAAGCTGACAGAGAGTAGTGCGTACAGTGCCTCAAACTCGGAACCGACGAGATGTTTCTGACGATGATTATCTGTTGTAAAAAAAAAAAAAGTTGAACCTTCGAAGTGGCGAGTAATCCTCTAGAGAAGAAGGGAAAATAATCTCCAATTGAGATTCGAAATTATTAAAACAGTCTTAATTGAAATGGAGAAGCACAATATTCGAATCCGTACACCCGAGGCTGCCGATGAAGGCAGCGGACGGAGAGCAAAAGCAGTGTATGTGAAATGTAGGTACGAAGCAGGTAGTTGCGAGAAGCCTGCGCTCAACTCGATGGGGCTGTTTTCAACCCCTGTCACCAAAAAGTTCACAGTGGTCCAGACAACTGAGCTGCATTCTCCACTTTAGGTAGTTATCCCCTTTCGCCCAATAGGAGGCCCTCCCGACACAGTTTTTAGCACGGTTTAGTGTGCCGAGTGTAATCCGTAATCCGTACACAGTAATACCCGGTGGTTAGTACTGACTAATTAGTTTAGTACTACCACCTGTCTCCCAACAGGTGGGGCCAAAACCCCCGGACATGCCAATATTGCCGGACAGGTACGCGTCCAAATATGTGTCCAATTTTACTAGTCAACTCCCTATATTCGAAGACACAACCACTGCCACAAGCCTAATTTAACCACTTTCCTATATACGATACCTCTGACCGACCATATCTAGGAACCAGCTAGTATATAGGCCGCCAAATGGCTCCTTACTGCTCGAACGCGCCACCGAACCAGCCGCTTACCCTATAGAAACGAACCTAGTATACGGTATACGGCTTAACTATTTAAGACTAGAAAGACCTAGGTTAGCCGGTACTTGAAGTCTTTAAAGGATACTAGTCTTCTAGCCACTAGTAGTAACGCGATTAAAAGACCTTGGTCGCTTCGAAATAATAAAGATTCTACCCTCAAAGGATACGTATACTAGCTTATCGAATCTGGTTCTCTTGTTACCAAAGATCTTCTTAAAGATATTACTAACTGTTTATAGGCACGTTATAATCCTCCTTGCCCTCCTGTTAGTAAGTATTAGTAGTTATATTAGAAGTAGGATTATCTATAGTTTTAGCTGATATTCTTTAAATTAGTCAAAGTAAACCGATTCTTAGCTAAGTAGTAGGTAGAAGATCTAGAGGTATTCTTTAATAAATTTAAAGATATTATCAAAATATATAAGATTATTATATCTAGCTATTAGAATGTAGATAAGACTAGATATATACTTATAATATTAAATAGGCGGTTTAAGATCTTAATAGTTAAAATAGATAAGAAGAAAAAGGTTAGTTCCCTCCCTTAGATATTAATATAGAATGCTTATTATAGTAATTTCTTAGCTAGAGATTCTAGATCTTTATAACTAAGAGTTAATAAGCCTAATTAGTGTTAGAAATATAGTTAGTAATACTATTCTAGTATTTTATATCTTTAAATAATAGCTATTAGAAGATTAGGATATTAAAGGTCTTAATAATAAGATATAATTCTATAAGTTAGATATAGTATTTAATAACTCTAAGATAATGATAGATTAGATATATTATTTTAATAAATACTCCTTTACTATCTATATTAAGTTCTAATAATATAATATAAACTTTAAGGAATGGTTTAGTTATAACTATTATAACTATAATTCTACTCTTAGTATATACTTTATTAACCTAGATAATATTATTCCTAAAGATTTAGTCTAGATATCTATACTATTAGAAGAATATATATATCGGCTACTTATCTTAGATAACTTTATAGGATATTATAACCTTGAACTTTATAAATACTATCTCTTATTTAATATTCTTATTATTTTCCTCCCTCCTTATCCGATATATTTTATCTAGTTAATAGATATAGGGGTCTTTTACTATCTTAAGAAAGTATATTAATGATATCTCTAATAGGTAGTTTAAAACGGTAATCTTATATTTATATAGATAGACTTTATCAAAGGATTCTAGGAAATCTAGGAGGCTAGTTTTAGATATTAAAATATTATAGTAGGATTTGAAAAGACTAATCTTTTTCTATTAAACTAACATATTATAATAGATTAGATCAAGGAGAAAGTATTATCTAGTATAGCTATTAGATATCCTATAATAATTCCTAATAATAAGCGATAAATATATATAAAAAAAGGTATTAATTATATCTAAAAGTAATATCTTAAGCTTTTTAGTTTACTAATATAAGAACATTTTTAGGATATTATATTAATAGTTAATAAAGGTTAGCTAATATATAAATATCTTAAGAACTTTATAAAGGATAAGAGAGCCTATCTAATTATACTATCTACTAAGAAAATATAAGGCTAACTTATTAAGCTAATAGGAGAGGTTATAATAAGTATAACTATTTAGTATATTTATTAGGTTTAAGAGATCTAGGCTTAGAAGAATACTAAAGCTATTCGAGATACTAGCTAAAAAGCTACCTATATTACTATCAAGTAGATTAAATAGGATTATAAGGAGGAATATAAAGTCTAGAAAAAGCGCCCTAAAAATAAGATTCCTAGTACTAATAGGTATTACCTTTATATAATAACCTTTACTAAATTCCTAGAAAAGACTAATAAGAACGACTATCTTCCTCTTAATAATAACTACCCTCTTTAGGTTCTATTAAAGGAGCGTTAGCCACTAGTATTTTTCGACTTAGGAGATAGAAAGGAAGTCCTAATCCCTTAGTTAGTAAAGAAGCTATTATTAGAAGTTAAACTCCTATCCCCTAAGTGTCCTAGGATATAGATTAGTAGTATGTCTATAATATTAATTAATAATAGTGACAATAATAAATTTGACTTTATAGATAGTAAAGATAAGTAAGAGGAGGATACTAAGTTATTATCTCTATCTAGGGCTAAGAAGGAGTTACTATATATAGCTATTATTAAGGATATTAGGAGATTTAAGAAGTGATATACCTATAAGTTAGTAGTAGCTATACTAGGGATAGTAATACTAGGGATAGTAATACTAGGGATAGTAATACTAGGGATAGAAGATAATAACTATTACTAGGAGGCTAAAAGAGAAGGTATTACTATGATTAAGAGCGATAGAGATAAGGAGTATAATATAGAGGGAGAGGGAGATAAAGGCAAGTTATATAATTAATTGTTTAACTAATTATAACTAGATAGAATTAAATTTTACTACGTTTTTAAGCTTTTTAGAACCTAGTTTATAATTAGACTATTTATAGCTATTTAAGGCTACTGTTGCGAGGGTAATTAAACTTGATGGCACCTTTTGTATAGATACGAAAGTATAGGAAATTTGGTGGTGATGTGTCCGGTAATATTGGCATATCCGGGGGTTTTGGCCCCACCTGTCGGGAGACAGGTGGTAGTACTGAACTAATTAGTCAGCACTAACCACCAGGTACATACCTAGCAGCTGGAAATCTACGAGGAAGTTTACCTCGCTAATAAACGCGTGCCCGATTGCAGTCGCGTCTCCAGTGAGAGGCCCTGACGACGATATTGCTGTGCCGATGCTGTACGGCACACCACTACATGCGCAATACTCTGTTCGCGAGCACTCGGTATGTATATAATCCGATAAATTCGACTCTTAGAGGAATCTGCCGTTGATTCTTTATCCTGCTCAAAGAACCAACCGGCCAAGCTGTCCTCGGCGCCGCTCTCGAGCGACAACCGACTCGACCGAATGAACTTATGGAAAAGGCCGATGGCATGTCAGACTCCGACGATGAGCTGTTTGTCGACCAAGGAGATATGGAACGAGCACCATTCACCTTTCAATCCGACCTGAGCGACGACGAGGATGGGCCCGATCCCTTGGCCCTGAGTGGCGTGGGCACCCCGTCCGCGGACGGAAACGAGCCTGCGCCGGTCGCGACAGACGGGAAGATAAACGGCTCTGCGGAAGATGTATCCGGGGGGCCGCTGCGGAAAGGCCCTAGGCTGGTCCATATCGAGGTGCAACTGCCATGGCTATCGCCGGCACAACGAGCGGGTTACGACAAGGTCAGGGTAGAAGACTACCATCCTGGAGAGGACGAGCCGAGAACTCGTGGGAGACGAAGGGTAAGTTATGATGCTCGTGCGCGATCCTGGTTTTCTCTCGTGCTTTGGCTCTGGACTTGCAAAACGCTAGGGTTGAGAGGGTAGCATGCGAGTAGAGCCAGGAACCAACGTTCCGTCGCGCGGATGCCGTGGCTCTCAAAAGAGTGGTGCATGGTGCGGCCTTGAGAAGTCTCAAGCCGAGAGAGTGGTTCTGTTCGTGCCTGCCCGACGACTACTTTCTTCCCATCTACCATCACCCAACCTCGACATTGTGCCTTTCCTCGCCCCTCGTCTCTATGGACTCAGCTTTGGAGATTTTCCTGCAAACGCCGGCTTCGTTTCTTCACACAACATCTGCTTTAGCCTTGATACGCAATCGCCATCAACCAGCTACAATACAAGGGCTCATCGAGAACATTACTCGAATCGGCTTGCGCTGTTCTTGGTTGACGCATCTGCTATATTTTATCACCTTCATTCCTTAGTCACATCATTTTCCCTCTCACTCTACCGTCCTCATTTGCGGCGATCGACAGCCTTTTCTCATCCTCTCTAGGATTATGACCGGTTGTCAAGATGGTAAGAATGAGGGAGGGCTCTGGAGCGTGTGCATGTTGCGTTCGGCTGCTGCAGCTGTTGATTAAGGGCGCTGTGCTCCGTTTCTTCGCGGTCGAAACGACAACTGGGGTTGTATTGGGCGACAATGGAGGAAGAAGAAGATGATGATGAACCTTGGCGGTGCTCCCTGACCCGACCTTTTCACCAATCTCCCAAACATGAATTTTTTTTTTTCAAATCTCCGTTATTTTCTCAGACTTGTCCTTCCTGAAGGCCGCTCACAAAAATACGCAACTCAGTGCCTATGCTGACACTCCGACCAGGACGAAGAAGATGACTATATTATGCAGTTCGGCACCAAGAAGAGGAAGCGGGATGCGGACTACACAAGCTCTGACGAAGCCGACGACGACTCTGCAGAGGACGACGAGCTTGAAAACCTTCGCGGCACACGCCGTAGACGAGGCCTGATTGATGACTACCTGGAGATTGGAAATGGCCGGCGTAGCACCAGGGCGAGCACGCGCGCCAGCTCGCATCTCGTTTCTAGCGAGGGCGAACACGGAGCAGAGACAGGACGGGGCAGGCGCCTTCGGCCCAGAGCCAGCCTTGCTCTCAATCAGGGCTTCCAGTACGACGACAGAGATGAGCTCCAGGACTCGGACGGAGAGACGAACGATCCCACGTTTGCCTTTGTGCAATCTGATATCGTCAAGACGAGGCGAAGGCGCCTGAGGAAGGGAACCGCGACAGTGCGACGGTCAGCACCGGTCTCGTCGCTGGGCGGAGATTCGGATATCGAGTTTGAGCCTCGTCGTCGCTCATCGCGCGCCAACAGGAATACCAGAGCCATGGCCGACAACTTCCTCGAGGATGACGACATCTTCTACGTCGAAGAAGATAGGGGCCCCGCTACGCCCAAAGTCGTCGGCATGCGTGAGGTTTTTCAGGCGGCCTCTTATGACTTTAAGGAAGCTCATCAGACCGTGTGCGATTCTTGCGGCCTTGACGAGAGGAAGGGGCCTCTGATCGGCTGCCAGGGTTGTTCTAACTCGTACCACAAGGCATGCCTTGGCGTCCGCAGTGTTCGAGAACACCGTGTCACAAAGGTCGCAGAGGAGTCTTTCGTCTTGCAGTGCCGGTTCTGCGTCGGCATTTACAAGCAGAAGGATCCCCGGGCTCCCAGGCACGACGTCTGCCAAGCGTGCTACGGAAAGAATCCGTCTTGCGTGCCTTTTTCGGAAAAGAAAACGCCCAAACAGGAGGAAGCACTGCGCATTGAGAACGGCGGTGTGGACCCGATCACCCCCGTTGACCCGAAACTTGTCAACAACCCCGAGAATGTCTTCTTTCGCTGCGGCCGCTGCCGCCGTGCGTGGCATTACGAACACCTCCCGCATCCGAACAAGTCCCGGGATCCCGTCTTCGACGATCCCTTGAACCTGCGCAAGCATCGTCTCCAGGAGTACCAAATCACCTGGATGTGCAAGGCCTGCCAGGACACGGAGGAGGAAAAAGTCGACAAGCTGGTGGCATGGCGCCCGCGCGAACCCAGGCTGTACAAAAAGGACCAGCCGATAACCGAATACAACGAGGAACATCTGGAGTATCTGGTCAAGTGGGAGAATAAATCGTACAACCACTGCGTCTGGATGCCCGGAGCCTGGGTCCACGGCGTTGTCAGCGCAATCATGAGGCAGGCTTTCATCAAGCGCACGTTTGGGAACGATTCAGACGAGGCTGTTGATGGCGAAAGGCAGCACGTCGACTCGCTCCTTCGGTGGACCGAGAAGGAGGCGATACATGACTCCTGGATCACCCCCGACATCATCCTCGATGTGCATTACGCCCCGAGGACGCGCGAGGCCGAGAAGAAGTACAGGGCCAAGTCCGTCAAAGATAAGTTTGAAGACGACCTGAGCCGGATTCACCACGTCATCAAGATCTATGTCAAATTCGAGGGCCTGGGGTATGATGACGCCGTCTGGGACACCCCGCCGGCTCCCGACACGGGCCCGATCTACGACGCCTTCTGCGAGGCCTATCGCGAGTTCCTCAACGGTAGGCACTTTCAGTCGGAGCCGTGGAAGAACATGGTGGCACGGATCGACGAGTTCCGCCGGCGTGACTTTTGCGCCGACATCGAGGTCAAGCAGCAACCAAAAGGGCTGCAGCGGGGCAAGCTTATGCAGTATCAGCTTGACGGCCTCAACTGGATGCTCTATAACTTTCGTGAGGAGCGCAGCGTCATCCTCGCTGACGAGATGGGCCTTGGCAAGACCGTCCAGGTCGTCGCCCTCCTCTCCAGCTTCATCCAGGATAACCCGAGAGTATGGCCATTCTTGATCGTCGTCCCCAACGCGACATGCGCAAACTGGCGTCGGGAGATCAAGAAGTGGGCTCCCGACCTCAGGGTCGTGGCCTACTATGGCGGGAGAGTCTCCCAGAAGCTCGCCCTGGACTATGAGCTCTTTCCGAACGGGCCGCGGGAAATGAAGGCGCACGTTGTCATCATGTCTTACGAATCGGCCAAGGACAATGAGACGCGCTCTCGTTTCGGCAACACGAAGTGGGCGGGCTTGGTCGTCGACGAGGCCCAAGCTCTCAAGAACGACGAGAACACGTTATACAGAGCCCTCCAGGCCCTGCGCATCCCGTTCAAGTTGCTGCTTACCGGGACGCCTTTGCAAAACAACAAGCGCGAGCTGTTCAACCTCCTGCAGTTCATCGACCCGTCCTTCCGGGCCGAGGAGCTTGACCAGCAATTCGCTCAGATCACGTCGGAGAACCTTCCCGAGTTGCACAGTCTGATCCGGCCTTATTTCCTTCGCCGGACAAAGGCCGAGGTCCTCACCTTCCTTCCTCCGATGGCGCAGATCATCCTCCCGGTGAGCATGACCGTCTTGCAGGAGCGCCTGTGCAAGTCGATCATGCAACGAAACCCGGAGCTCATCCGGTCCGTCTTCGTCCAGGGCAAACTCAAGGCCAACGAGAGGGCCGGTCTGAGTAACATCCTCATGCAGCTGCGCAAGTGCCTGTGCCACCCGTTCATCTATAGCCAGGCCATCGAGGACCGGGGCGCGCCCCCGGAGGTGGCGCGCCGTAATCTGATCGAAGCCTCGTCCAAGCTTATGCTGCTCGAGATTATGCTGCCGAAGCTGAAGGAGCGCGGTCACCGAGTGCTCCTGTTCAGTCAGTTCTTGGACCAGCTCACAATCTTGGAGGACTTCCTGGCTGGCTTGGGCCTCCGGCATGAGCGTCTCGACGGCCGTCAGTCGAGTATGGAGAAGCAGAAAAAGATCGACGCCTTTAACGCGCCCGACTCGGACATCTTCGCCATGCTGCTCTCCACGCGAGCAGGCGGAGTGGGTATCAACCTGGCTACCGCGGACACGGTGATCATCTTGGACCCTGACTGGAACCCGCACCAAGATATCCAGGCGCTGTCGCGCGCTCACCGCATCGGGCAGCGCAAGAAGGTGCTCTGCTTCCAGCTGATGACGGTGGGCTCGGCCGAGGAGAAGATTCTCCAGATTGGTAGGAAGAAGCTCGCTTTGGACCATCTCCTCATTGAAACCATGGACAATGAGGAGGATGCTCCGAACGACGTTGAGTCGGTTCTCAAGCACGGCGCGGCCGCCCTATTTGGCGAGGGTAAGAAGAAAGAAACCATCACCTACGACTCGGCCGCCGTCGATAAGCTCCTGGACCGCTCCATGATCGAGGAGACCAAGACCGGAGACGACAAGTCGGCGGAATCTGCCTTTGCCTTTGCCCGCATCTGGGCCAACGACGAGGGCACGCTTGCAGAGGAGCTGCAGGAGGAGACCGAGCAGACTATCAACATGAGCGTCTGGGACCAGATCTTACAGCAGCGCGCGGAGGAGGCTCGGCGTGAGGCGGAGCGCAACATGGAGAAGCTCGGCCGGGGCGGCCGTCGCCGCGGAGTAGGTGGTTTTGCAGTCGTTGTCGAGAGGCCTCGGCTAACCAGTGCAGGCTGCCAACTATACGGGCCCCCGATTCGAGTTCGACGAGGCTCAGGAAGCTGCCGCAGCTGCAGAGAGCGATCGGGGCTCCGTCGACGGCGATTTTGTCGGCAGCGATAAGAGCGAGCCCGAGTCCAGCGACGAGGACACTGTGCGGTCGGGTGAGTCTAGCAGAACTAACATGCGGAACCCAGGCAGACAAGGTACGAGAAAAAAGTCTCCTTCTAAGGCTACCGCGCGGAGTGCCAGTCGCACTCCGGTCACGCCCAGGGCCAAGCCCCGCAAGTCAATAGCACCGAAGACCAACAGCTCACGAAAGGCCAAGCAGACTCCGAATCACTCGACGCCCGGGCCGCGATCAAGAAGATCCGCGACTCCCGCTACTCCCGCGAGTACTCCCGCGAACCCCGGAACCCCAAAGTCAAGGGGCCAGAAGCCACAACCACTGCGGTCCTCCGGCCGCCGCCAGCCGAAGACACCGACGACAACAACAAGGCCATCACCCAGCAACCCTCCGGCAAAAGGGGTCGGCCGCGCAAACACGCAGAGCCGGCGGACCAACACCAAGCTACCACTGCCCCCGCTCGAGCTGGTGCCGCAGGACCAGGGGCAGGAACAGGAACAGCATCAGCAGGAACACTGGCAGGACATCCAGTCCCCAGCAGACGCAACCCAAGCCAGAACAAGCTCGCCCGAAAAACCCTGCCAGGTGAAGGCATCGCCTGGACCGTCGACGATGTGATGGTCGACCCAGGCAGGCGCTCATCAGTTCCTCCTCCCAGACGAACCATCCAAAGTACTACCCCCATCCCTGTCCCCAAGATCCCCTCCTACACTCCTACCGCAACTTCTGTTGCTTCCCCTCTTTTTTCGAATCCAGCAGCAGCACCGGCAGCGGGTCCAGTCCACAGCATACCGCCGCCGCCGCCACCTGCACCAGCACCTGCACCAGCAGGGTCCTCCCCTATCGCGCCGGTTGAAGCCCAGACGCAGTTCCAGGCCTGCTTTGTGTGCCGGTACTCGCACCCGACGACGTGGGAGTGCCCGGAGATGCGGTCAGAGGTGCATCTGCGGTTGCTCCTGGACCAGCTCAAGAGCGTGCCGGGACCAGACGCGGGCGCGGGCGCGGACACGGCGGCAACGGCGGCGCTCGTGGCCCAGCAGAGGAGGGCGTTCGTGTTGGAAAAGCTGAGGCGGATCAAGGCAGAGCAGGTGGCTGCTGCTAGTAGTGGTGGTGGTCATTGATCGTTAAGGGGTGTGAGATAGAGGAGGAACAAGGTGGGAGTCAAGGCTGGGTTGAGTGGGCGGATGTGGTGGAGGCCGTAAATGGTTTACGGTGACATGCGGAAGGCGTTGACTTTCTTTTTTTTTAAAAAAAAAAATATGAAGAAAAGGAAGTGTTTAGGGAGGAGTTTCGGGAAACGGGAGAGCAGATTTCCTCTTTGTGCATCAACGGGCGCCGGGATACCATTCTGCTCCACGGGGAAAGGGGGCATATTGATTTTTTCTTTTCATTTCGTTTTCAGTTTTTTCTTCCCTCTGAGCATAACCAGCTGGCGCATCACGGAAGACATACGTATATTGATTTTTAGAAGGCATCCCATCCGGGTTAGGCATGGCAATGGTTTGGGTCTGTGGATAGCGTTGCATCAGGGATGAACGACATCCCGCGCGGAAGTCGGGAAATGGATGCGAGTTGCGTCTTTGGTTCCATCAATCTATAGTATTTCTCTTGCTTTCTGCTCTCTTCTTTTCACCGATCGATACCCATGGCGAGGCAGTTCCGTGGAGAGAGAGAGAGAGAGAGAGAGAGAGAGAGAGAGAGAGAGAGAGAGAGAGAGAGAGAGGGAGAGAGATAGCGCGGGAGAGAGACGGGCGTTTGCGTTTGGCGGTAACAAGCTGCGGGTCGGAGTCAGGAATGTCAACAACAGGCCGGAAACGACGTGGTCATGAGCGTGCCGCATTTTTTGAAAGGACATACGACAAACACCGAGCTGTGCTCTGATCCTTAAAGACCTGGAAGAGGAGGAGGGGAGAGAAATGTACGGTACATGGAGTTGCATGGGCGGCTTACTTGCATATAGAGCGTGTCAGCTTGATTCCGACTTATGCTCATTCCTGGTCCTTGATTCAGTCATTCGGGAACTCCATACCGGCAATGCACGTACATACATGTACGGAGAGTATGTGCGTATGGTATGGTCTCTCTCTCTCTTCACTCCCGCTTACCACAACTACACAGTAACGCTGAAGCCGAAACCCCTAGTCCTGGACCCCTGCAGGGACTGGGCTCTCTGCCAGGCTTGTGTCCCCGCGTCATTGTGTCCCCTTTCTTCTCCCTTTTCCTTTTTATATTTTTTCTCTTTTTCTTGTCCTTTCTCTCCCCCACCTCAGTCTAGCCTTTCTGCTTCAACGTCTCCTTCAGGTCGCACGTACCCGCTCCACGTCTTGTCTAGCCGCTGTTTGTCACGTGGAGAGAAGCGGTGATTTTGATACAAGGATACAAGGTAGAGCTGGTGGTTTGTTTATTTATTTATTTATTTATTTCTTTGGATGCAGGTATCCGGAGCAGGACGCAGGGAACCTTATTTGAGCCTTTGGTGGGCGTTTGCAATCGCTTTCTGCCGATTTGAGGAAGCAGGTTTGGACTGCCGTGATGCTAGCCATGGAGGTTTCCGAGTGGAAGAGGGGACAAAGTGCTGGACAACAGGATCGGGCCTGGTATGGCAAAGAAGGGGAAGGATGCAGTGGCCGGCTTGCTTGGACGGCGTGTTGTTGCTGGCTTAAAGGGGGGGGTCAACCTGCGCAGTCAGCAGGACGACAGGGAGACTGAACGAGCGACGCGGCCATATCACAACCTTCCCTTCGTTCTTTTGCTGCTGAGGTCTCGGCGTCGCGGGCTCGCCTTAGATACCGTCACTCCGTCATCGTCGTCTCCGTGTCGGGCTTCCACCACCGCAACAAGTCAGCCCTGCCCCCTGGGCGGCAGAAAGACGAGGCAACCGACCGTAGGCCCTGTCCTGCTGTCGTGACACCCTGTGTGACGCCCTGCCGCCGCCGGCTGCTCCAGTCAAGAGCGGCCAAACGGTTCCGCAACACCTCCTTTCTCGGCCTACACGCTGCCTGTCCTCCTCTTGTTTTCCCAATCCGCTCCCCGCCCCCCCTTTTTGTTACCCTTTCGCCATACCGACCACGTCCCCGGCCATCGCGAGACAGGCGGTCAAGGGACGACAGGCAGGTGCCCGGCGCGGGTTGCTGTCCAGCCTCCTCTTCGCTTGTCAGTCCGTTTGCAGTCGGTCAGGCCTCCCCCGCTCCTGTGGTGTGGCATCGGATTCCTGGCCTTGGTTTGTTTCTCTAGGCGGCCTGCACCGGTCCTGGCTGCTTCTTCTTCTTCTTCTTATTCTTCTTCTTCTTGTTGTTGTTGTTGCTGTTCCGGAGCCTCTCTTATTTTGGGAGTCTTCACCCGGCAGGTTCTCTCCCGACTCGTGTTGCGGTCTTAATTAAGGTCTCGAGAACGATCATATACCTCCTCCACTCTTCTGCGACGAGCCGACTCTACCATGAAGCCGACCAAAGATCTCCAGACGAAACACGATCCCGTGTCTGGCTCGATGTCTTCTTCAGAGATTTCCAGGTCTTCTTGTTACACCATCGAGCCGATCCGCCCCCTTGCCGCGGTGTCCGAGACGTCCAAAATGTGCAAGATGTCTCCAACAATAAGCACTCCTCCCACGGGCGCCATCAGGGGCTGGTCGCCGATGACTCCGTCGTACTCGCCCGCTCGGCGGTTTGCCTCAGAGTCGCCGTCGCCGTCGCGGTGCGCGGTGCTAGGCGCCGGCCGGGGCGCACAGAGAGTGAACGATTACTGCGCCGAACTCAAGACTCTGGTGCTGGACGAGAACAGGATGAGCGGCGGCAGCCACATGGAGAACATTGGCAATGGTATCGACGTCCTAGCCTCGGACGACCCTCCCTCTTCACACCCCGACCTCGCCGACCGCGGGGGCGTTGGCAAGCCGGAAGGCGACGACAGACTGGGAGCCAGCACCAAGATCGGAACGGGTCCTGTCGACGGCGATCAGACTCATGAACGCAGCCCTATGGGGGCCGTCTTCAGACATCTCCCCCGCTTCGGCCAGGCATCGCGTCCCTTGGTGTCGGGCAACTGGCGGGCCAAGAGCGCCGCCGCCGAGGCATCCCGGCCTCAGCTGACGACGATCAACGGGGTACAGCTCTCTCCGGTGACCGCGGGAGGCCAGGCGCAACAACAACAACAACAACAACAACAGCAGCAGCAGCAGCAGCAGCAGCAGCAGCAGCAGCAGCAGCAACAGCAGCACCCTCGGCATCTCTTTCTTGGCACCACGACTCGCAGCCCCTTGACTGCCTCTCCCAACCTGGGCATGGCGACGGGCTTTGGTCAGCCGACCCTGACTTCGCACCCTCCGCCGGCGCCCGTGTCATTGTCGACGCCCGCTTCGATGCGATCCTTTGCGCGCGGCAGCGGTCAGGGGCAGGGACACGGGCAGGGACACCACTCATCTGCGAGCAGCGTCACCGGCACCGGCATCGGCACCCCGAGCAGCAGTTACTCCTCCTCTTCTTCTTCCTCCTCCTCCTCCTCCTACTACCACCACCACCACCACCACCACCACCACCACAACTACCAGCACTCCTCTCCGGGACCGGCGGCGGACGGAAGAGACGCCATGACGACGACCTTTTCCGTGTCCCTCCCGAACGACGCGGTGGGCTACTGCTTCGTGCGGCCCGACGGCCGGCGCACGCGCCTGGTACCCGTCGACATGCTGCCGTATCCGCTGCTGGGCATTCCGGCGCACGAAGCCGCCGGCGGCGAGCGGCTGGTCGCGCTGCCCGTCCCCGCCGGCGTCGGGGCGGACGGGCGATCGAGCAACTGCCAGCCCTTGACGGCCGCTGTAGGTTACCTGTTTTTTTTTTTTTCTTTCTTCTTTCCTTTCCTCTGTGTTTAACGTTCGAGTTTGATCCGGGAGAGAAAAGAAGATGTTGTTCACTGACTCGGTATTGTTCGGTCAGCAGTCTCCCCCTGCCAGAAACAGTGGCGGTGATGCGATCCAGGTGAGCTCCCCCTTGGCTCTCTCTCTCCCCCCCCCCTTTTTTTTTAAGAAAAAAAATAAAAATAAAAATCCAACATACCTCACCTACTTCACCTGTCCCCCCTTGCATCCCCCCCCAGGCAAAACCAACACGGAGATACAAGACGCATCCTCGCCACTCCCTTTCAGTCTCAAGCTCCGATCCCAACTCACCACTACAATCTTTCCAACACCAACACCAACAAGAACAACAACAACAACAACAATAACCATGAGAAGCACCCCAGTCTGACACCATTATTCTCATCATCACTAATCCATCAGACCATAACCCCCGGCACTGCGACGGCGACGACGACGGCGGCGACGTCCGCCAAGAGGATGAAGGTCTACTGCGACAAGTGGGTGCACGAGGGGGTCTGCGCCTTCACCCAGCAGGGGTGCAAGTACAAGCACGAGATGCCCAGCGACAGGGCCACTCAGCACCAGCTCGGCCTGTTCCTGGGGTACCCCGTCTGGTGGAAGCGCCGCCAAGCAGAGCTGGCGCGGGCCCAGTTGCCGGCTTCCGGTCCGATTTCTGTTCCGGGACCGCGTTCGGGGCCGGGTTCGGGGCCGGGGCCAATTCGGGACGGAGAGCGGCCTTGTTCGGCCTCTTCTTCCTTTTCTTCTTCTTCTTCTTCTTCTTCCTCCTCCTCATCATCACAATCATCATCATCATCATCCTCCTCCTCCTCCTCTTCCGCCGCCGCCACCTCTTCTTCTCCCTCGTCGTCTTCTCCTTCACCTGCCGGAGGCGGGGGGC
>NW_027192579.1:0-30000 GCF_042370625.1 Thermothelomyces heterothallicus | reverse complement strand
AGTTCTCCTGCCTCATGTGCACGATGGTGCCCTTGACCGTAAAGTAGTCGGTCTTGTCCACCCCGAGGTTCTCGTTCTTGATCTGGGCGATCCACTTGGTGTCGTCCTTGCGGCCGGTGGCGGCGCCGACCGACGAGAGGTTGCTGTGCGTCGCAAACGTGTTGTTCCTCCCCTGCGCTTCGTACCAGCCCTTGAGCTTGTGGGCTTCGGGAATGTCCGGGTCGATCGCCATCGTGCCCGACGACAGGAGTGACAGACTGCGCCCGCCAAAGTCGCTGACCCTCGTGCCCTTGCAGGCGATGACGGATTCCGGGCTGGCATCAAACTCCCTGGCCGTCTTGCCCCATATCGTCACCCTCACCGAGTAGCCCGTGTCGTCGACGAGTGTCAGCTCGCGCTTGTCGTAGGGCTTCTGCGTCGTCTTGGACGTGATTTGCTCCAGCTCGTTGACCTCCTTGAGCACGCCAATGACGTCGACGGTCGCGTCCTTCTCGACCCCTTGCAGCTCCTGGATGGTGCAGAAGTTGAAGCGCACTTGTGGTACCGAGCTCTGGTCGTCGGCCCTCTCGATGACCGTGCCGCTCTCCAGCATCAGCTCGTAGTCGTTGGCGAGATTGCTGAACTGCTTCTTGGCCAGCTGCACCTTGCAGGGCGTCGAGATGTAGTAGACCGAGCCCTCCTGCAGCAGGTCGTAGAACTGGTCGACCTCCTGGTTGAAGGCCGTCGCCCTGATCTCGCCGCTCTCGTCCAGCAGGTTAACGCTGAAGAGCTTGCCCTCGCTGTGGGCCTTGTGCCACGTCCTGATGTCCGACTTGCTCGTGACGCGGACCTTGATGGTCCACTTATTAGTGTACGGCGAGACGGCCTCGATCGGGTATATCGTGCTCGCCGCGTGCCCGCCGCTGCCGCTGCCGCTGCCGCCTCCCGTGCGGGACGCGACTTGCCGCTGAACCTGCGCCTTCGTCTCGTGAACCGCTGCCGGCTCGCTCTTGGCGCCGCCGTAGAAACCGGCGCCACCAATCGTGGTATTCTGCTGCTGCTCGCTCGGTGCGGCTTCCATGAGCTTGGGGTCACCGATCTTGTCCGGCGTGCCGAGATGCGTCATGACATCGAGGTCGAGGATGATCAAAATACTAAGGCGAGCCTGTAAGCACCGGTACGGCTCGAGAAGAAGGGGGTGCCGCGGCACCCGACGCACCTCTTTCCCTTGACGGACTGGGCCTGGTATTGCTTCACGCGGACGATGGAGCCTTTCTGCAGCAGGCCGTCGTGCACCACATGGTTCGCCTGAGTGGCCAGCATGCACTGCACGTAGTTGCGGATGTCGCTGAGGACGATGCGGTACCTCTCGGGTCCAGGGACTCCGGGGTTCTTATTCTCGAGAAACTTGATATGAAGACATTGCAGCACCGGGACGGGGAACTGGACAGCAGCACGCTCGCGGTCGCAGAAAATGGCCCTGGCTCTCATGTCAGAAGGTACCTCCCCAAGATAGGGAGGGAGGTAGATAAGGTCGATTTGACCCTGTCGACTTACTCTATCGCGCCTTGGGTGATTTCTGCTTCTGCCATCGTGTATCGATTGTCGATGCTTCAGTATGTGTGGGGACTGAATAGATCTGGTCCAGACGAAGGCAGAAGTCGGTTTGTTTGAGCGGTGCGCTTATGCAGAGTCACAGAGGGGCCCGCGTTGGGCCCGCGCGCAGAACGCGTCGAGGGGCACGGGTTTAATGGGCCCACTATCCGTACGGGCGCGTACGGTACTAGGGGTAGGTATTGCACTGTGCTTGTCACTGTCATGTATTAACAATGAACCAGCTTCACCACAGACAGCAGAGCCCCACTTTAAACTCTCAGAATGCTTCCTTCGTGTGTTGAACAGGCTTTTTCAATCCGGTCTGACACGCAATACGCTACGCCAACTTCGAGGCACCATGTTGGGTGTCGTCGTCGTAAACATAGCAACAGCTTAAAAATCAAGTTTTCCCCGTCTCTCAAAAAACTTCTTGCATATGCAATCGCCTCGTGAACGATCTGCAAGTCCAGCTTTCGTAGCCATTGGTGGGGAAAGCAGTCTCCCCGCTATGTCGGTGAGGAGAAGGGAGGAGCTTTTAACAACAGACTTATCGCCGTTTCCCTTTTCATTCTGAGCAAACCCAATCGCTTTTCACTCACGTTAGCTTCTTTTAACCTATTACCATATCCTTTATTTTTCGCGTCGAGAAGTGGTTACTAGTTTAAATATCCTGGTCATCGCTGGATTCATTCAGCCCATTCAGCCCACTCAACCCGCTCAGGAGCAAATCAAAAGACCTCCCCCTCCCTCCCTTTTCGCACTATCTACGACCCCCCTTTCCCTTCATTCCCTCCGAGTCAGTCAATCTACAACTTTAAACACAGGGCTACATACACCATGCCTCCCCCGATCATCGACTCCCACATCCACCTCTACCCCTCCTCCGAGGTGTCTTCGCTTGCCTGGTGCACCCCCGACCACCCGCTCGCGGGGCAGCGCTCGGTTAGCGAGTTCCTCGCCGCCGCCACCACCGGTTCGTCGTCGTCGTCGTCGTCGTCGCCGGCGGACCCCTCTGGTGGTGGTGGTGGTGGGGTCCCCCTGGCGGGATTCGTGGTGGTCGAGGTGGACCGCAAGAACGACGGCTCGCGGGACTGGGCCGGGCCGCTGCAGGAGGTGGCGTGGATGCGGCGGCTGGTGACGGGCCAGCCGCGACCGGGCGAGGGCCACTCGGCCGAGGACGCCCGGCTGTGCCTGGGTCTGGTGCCGTGGGCGCCGGTGGCGAGCGGGCCGGCGGAGCTGGGGCGGTACCTGGAGGAGGCGGAGAAGGAGGCCGGACCGGAGACGTGGAGGCGGGTCAAGGGGTTCCGGTACCTGCTGCAGGACAAGGAGAACGGGGTCGCGCTGGAGGAGGGGTTCATCGAGGGCCTGAAGCTGCTGGGGAGGAAAGGGTTCGCCTTCGAGGTCGGCATCGATCAGCACCGGCGGGGGAGGGTGCAGCTGGAGCAGGCCGTCGAGATGATCGACCGGGCGCACGAGGGCGTCGAGGAAGAGGACAAGGTCGTCTTCATCTTGAGTACGTTTCACCGACTCCCCGGGGGGGGGGGCGCCTCCGATTGCAGTCAGCCCGCGTGACGTGGATTCGGTTTTTGTGTGGCTGACTCTCTGGCCGTCTAGATCACCTCTGCAAGCCTGACCTGACCATCATCAACCAGAACGATCCGTCCTACGTTGCGTGGTAAGTGTCATATATATATATATACTGATCACACTGGTGGCAGACTGTGCCCTCTTTACTGAGCTGTTCTGACGACGGAGCTAGGCGTACCGCCATGTTTACACTCAGCAAGTGCCGCAAAACCTACATGAAGCTGAGCGGTTGCTTTTCGGAGCTTCCGGACAAGCTTAAGGAGCGCTCGGCCGAGGACATATTTGCAGCCATCATGCCGTGGCTGGCAGTTGTCGTCGCCGCCTTCGGCCCGAGCAGGATCATGTTCGGCAGCGACTGGCCGGTCTGCACGGTGGGAGTCGGCGAAGATGCCTGGAAGAAGTGGCACAAGGTTGTCGACATGGTGTGCGACCTGGCAGGGTTGAGTGAGAGAGACCAGGAGATGCTCTGGAGCGGGACAGCGAAGCAAGCGTACAAGCTTGAGAGTTAGAGGAGCATTGCCCAGATCTGCCGCTCGGTTCCTCGACGACGATTCATCGTTCAACACAGGAGGAAAGAATGTGACAAAGAGGACACGCAGATCGCCGAAAGAATGGGGACCTATCCTGGTAGCAAAAGCTTGCCGACTAGCTCCCTTTGCATTGCGAAGCGAGGCAGGTCAGCTGCCTATGGACTCGTACGTGAACGGGGTGCGTACCGCCACGTCAGAGGAGGAGAGCATTGTTCTCGACGGGAGGAAAGGGGACGTCCTGCTTGCCTCTTTCTCAAGATGTCCTGCAGCAGGAATTGAATAGTCATTCCCAGAAAAATACCGGAGTGTTTTCCTGCTTGACGGCGGTCAGGAAGGCGAGGGCTGTCTTTACGGGACAGTTATCAGCTGCCACAATGCCCCTTCATGTTTAGCCGCTTCGCTCTCCTGCCCTCCTTTGAGTGGGCAAGCAGCAACTTCATCGACAAGCTTTGTACAACACAAATGACGCGGCGTTTCCTCGGAAGAGCACAGAGATAATCAACCACCGAACAAAGGATTGAATAATGATCGAGTCGGGGTCCCCCGATCAGAGCAGGTCAACGAGTACCTGACGAGAGAAGTCGGCATCTGCGTAGGCAACATAAAACGGCACCAGGGCCCCAACCACGGGAGCCGCGGGCAGCCTAGCTCCCGGCCAGGCTATAAATTCAGCCCCGAAACCAACCCTTTTAAAAGATGATGTTTTCATATTTCCTTTGTTTTAACTTTTTATTTTCTGTTATATTTTTTTTTGTTAGACAAGGTGAGCAGGCCAACAGATAGACCCGACCAATAATCATGGACCAACCGGGTTAACTGGCGGTTTCACAGCATCACTGTGCCGTTGCCCATCGCGACAAGCAAGCACCGAACCGATTTCATGTGCCGGCCGCCCCGGGGCAGCCCCCGGTCCGTTTGTAGGCCCCGTGAGTGGGCCAACAACGTGGTTCGAGCGAAAAAAAAAAAAAAAAAAAAAAAAAAAGGAGGGGTGGATATTATGGACTAAAGGAGGGCAAGTCCTTGCTTTGGCACGCAGTTTCCCCGGCATGAGAGGCGCGGTTGATTTACCCGGACATGAACGAGTCGCCCTGCCCTGTCGAGCCTCTCTGCCTCTGCTGCATCGACACAGCTCTTGGCTTCGTCCGGCCCCCCAGCTTGTGGTCACATCGTGGCGGAACAACAACACAACCCCCCAGCTCATTCTCCAACGGTCGCAGGGGTGAGCCAAGGGGTCCTTGAGGGAATCGACCGTTCCGCTCATTTTCTCCTGTCGATTTTTTTCGTCACCGAGCATTCACCGCGAGTTTCGCCGCGGATTGCGGATCTTTCGCTTTGGATTCATGCGACATCGTTACGCGGTGAGGAGAGCAGGGCCAGGGTATGTACACTAGTGTATGTACTATGTACTGTACATACGTACCTGTGCCTGACATGTGTTTAGACTACGCTAGTGAATCCGCCTCGGTGGTTGCATTTCCGGTTCTTTCTGCTGTCCTTTGTGGCCCGGCTTTTTCGTATCAGCCGTCGGGAGCAGGCGTGTTGACTATCAGACGCTCGTCTGTCGGCCGTGTCGGAAAGTGGCCCGCGGGACCGAGGCAGCTCGCCGTCAATATGAGCCACGATAAGACCATGGTTAGTGCTAAGGAATACACTGGGCGAAGCGAGTGGCCGATGGCTCACAGACACCGGAGCGAGGCAGGCTACCTTGATTTGGCGTCAGTGGCCGAGGAGATGAGCAGGCTAGTGCCGCTTCCTTGATTTCTAGTCCTTACAGTCTACTGGGCTGCTGGGCTGTGACCGCGAAAGAAATCACAGACTGGGATATGAAGTAACCCGTATTGCCCGGGGCAAACTGTCCCATTGACGCACAAAACAAGTCCAAAAAGCTGCAAAAAATATGACATCCAAAGCGTATGCCCAGCCGAAATGATCGTCATTTTGCTTTTGTTTTTTGTGCTTTTCTTCACCCATCCTCGCCATCGGCAAGGCGAAAAGAGTCACGCCACGTCGATTGGCTGATTCGCTCTGCGAGCCGCATTGCGCATGCGGTCAATCAAGCCGAGTGCAAACGGAAGCTCGATCTGCGTCTTGGCGCCCGCTCCCGGCAGCACGGAAAGTCTGGGGAACGGTGGGAAGCTCCGCTGCAAAGCAATCAAAGCTGATGAAGCTGATGAGAGATTCTCGTCATCGGTAGCATTCCCGCAAAACCTAAAAAAAAAAAAAATAATAATAAAACCCGGCCGAACTGAACATCGCCAGTCGGAAAATGGCGTTTGTTGTATTACTGGCGCGCCGTTTTCCGGCTCTTTTTTTCCGCCGTTACTTCTGTGCATGACGAAATAACTACCAAGAGTGCGCATACTTACTACCCGGTGGTTAGTTGCTGACTAATTAGTTCAGGACTACCACCTGTCTCCCGACAGGTGGGGCCAAAACCCCCGGACATACCAATACAGCCAGACACATCGCCACCAAATTTCCCATATAATCACATCTTTACAAAAGGTACCATCAAGTTCAATTACCATCACAATAATAGCCTTAAATAGCTACAAATAGTTTAATTATAAACTAGGCTCTAAAAAGCTTAAAAACGTAGTAAAATTTAATTCCACCCGGTTATAACTAGTTAAATAACGGGTCATATAACTCGCCTTCGTCTCCCTCTCCCTCTATATTATACCCCCTATCCCTATCGCTCTTAACGCTCTTAATTATAGTAGTACCTTCTCTTATACCTTCTCTTTTAGCCTCTTAGTAATAGTTATTATCTTCTGTCCTTAGTATTACTACTATAGACTTATAGGCTTATCGCTTCTTAAACCTCTTAATATCCTTAATAATAGCTATATATAGAGACTCCTTCTTAACCCTAGATAGAGATAGTAACTCGATATCCTCTTCCTACCTATCTTTACTATCTATAAAGTCAAATCTGTCATTATCGCTATCGTTAATTAATATTATAGTCATGCCGCCAATCTATATCCTAGGACGTTTAGGGGATAGGAGTTTAACTTCTAATAACGGCTTCTTAGCTAACTAGGGGATTAGGACTTCTTTTCTATCTCTAAAGTTAAAAAATGCTAATAGCTAACGCTCCTTTGGTAGAATCTAGAGAGGGTTGTTATTATTAAGAGGAAGATAGTCATTCTTATTAGTCTTTTCTAGGAATTTGGTAAAGGTTATTATACGAAGGTAATACCTATTAGTACTAGGAATCTTATTCTCTAGGCGCCTTTTCTAGACTTTATATTCCTCCCTATACTCTTGTTTAATCTGCTTAATAGTAATATAGGTAGCTTTTCGGCTAATATCTTAAATTACCTTAGCGCTCTTCTAAGCTTAGATCTCCTAAAACCGTCGAATCTACCGAATGGTTATACTTATTATAACCTCTCCTATTAGCTTGACAAGTTAGCCTTATATTTTCTTAGTAGATAGTATAGCTAGATAGGCTCTCTTATCCTTAGTAAAGTTATTTAGATATTTATATATTAGCTAACCCTTATTAACTATTAATATAATATCCTAAAAGTGTTCTTATATTAGTAAACTAAAAAGCTTAAGATATTACTCTTAAATATAGTTAATACCTTTTTTTATATATACCTATTACTTATTATTAAGAATTATTATAGGATATCTAATACTTATATTAGATAACACTTTCTCCCTAATCTAGTCTATTATAATATATTAGTTTAATAGAAAAAGACTAGTCTTTTTAAATCCTATTATAATATTTTGGTATTTGAAACTAGTATCCTAGATTTCCTAGAATCCTCTAATAAAGTCTACCTAGGTAAATGTAAGATTACTATTTTAAACTACTTACTAGAGACGTCATTAATATACTTCCTTAAGATAGTAAAAGACTCCTATATCTATTAACTAGATAAAGTATATTAAATAGGGAGGGAGGAAGATAATAATGATATTAAATAAAAGGTAGTATTTATAAAGTTTAAGGTTATAATATCCTATAAAGTTATCTAGGATAAGTAGTTGGTATATATATTCTTCTAATAGTATAAATATATAGACTAAATCTTTAGGGGTAATATTATCTAGGTTAATAAAGTATATACTAAAAGTAGGACTATAGTTATAATAGTTATAACTAAACCATTCCTTAAAGCTTATACTATATTACCAGAACTTAGTATAAATGGTAAAGGAGTATTTATTAAAATATTATATCTAATCTATTATAATCTTAGTATTATTAAATACTATCTCTAACTTATAGAATTATATCTCCTTATTAAGACCTTTAATATCCTAATCTTCTAATAACTACTATTTAAAGATATAGAATACTAGGATAATATTACTAATAGTATTTCTAATACTAATTATACTTATTAACTCTTAGTTATAAAGGTCTAGAATCTCTAGCTAATAAAATATTATAATTAGTATTCTAAACTAACACTTAGAAAAGAAGAAGATACTAACCTTCTTCTTCTTATCTATTTTAACTATTAAGATCTTAAACCGCCTATTTAATAGTATAAGTATATATCTAGTCTCGTCTACGTTCTAATAGCTAGATATAATAATCTTAAAGCTTTTAATAGTATCCTCGAGCTTATTAAAGAACATCTCTAGTTCTTCTACCTACTACTCGGCTAAGAGTTAGTTTACTTTAACTAGTTTAAAGAATATCGGTTAAAACTATAGATAATCCTATTTCTAACGTAACTACTAGTACTTATTAATAGGAGGGCAGAGAGGATCGCGACGTACCTGTAAACGGTTAGTAATATCCTAAAGAAGATCTTTGGCAGCGAGAGAACCAGATTTGATAAGCTAGTATACGTATCTTTCGAGGGCGGAATCTTTATCGTTTCGAAGCGACCAAGGTCTTCTAACTACGTTACTACTAGTAGCTAGAAGTCTAGTATCCTTTAAAGACTTTAAGTACTGGCCAACCTAGGTCTTTCTAGTCTTAAATAGCTAAGCCGCGTACCGAATACTAGGTTACTTTCTATAGGGTAAACGGCTGGTTTGGTGGCAAGCTTAAGCGGTAAGGAGCCATTTGGCGGCCCGTTTACTAGCCGGTTCCTAGATTTGGTCAGTTAGAGGTATCGTATATAGGAGAGTAGGTTCAACTAGGCTTGTGGCAGTGGTTATGTCTTCGAGTATAGGGAGTTGGCTGGTAAAATTGGACACGGATTTGGACGTATACCTGTCTGGCTATATTGGCATGTCTGGGGGTTTTGGCCCCACCTGTCGGGAGACAGGTGGTAGTCCTGAACTAATTAGTCAGCAACTAACCACCGGGTATGTATGTAGTGTACTCCGTACCGGGAGCGGCGGGAACGTTACACTGTTTGAAAAGGGGGCTAGCGCTTCCATTTGCAGTTCCAGCATTGCAGGGATTCGGGGCAAAGAGCCTTTGTTGAACGTTCCAGAAGACTGCTTAAAACGGCCAAGCAACGATCAGACGGAACGGGGCCATGCACTTTTTAGTCATTTGGTATAGTTATGCGCCGGTATAGCCGCCCCATACTCCGCCCATGGCGTATCTGTTGGACGGGGCCGGCACGGAGTAGTTATTGCGTATTGCGTTCAATTCTGTAGGCAATACTACTAACTAGTGCACATCGAAGCTGTAAATTGCGACATGAGGTGCCCAACATTGGGATGATTCGTGCTGCCCGTGTAACCCTGATGCTGACGGAACCGCCAGGTTTGGCAGGCAAAACGAACCTATGGTTAGCATGCCGTGGGTGAGATGCTTTGCCGCCCTCAGGGAGAAGGACATGGTCGGGCACGATACCGCGCCTTATTAGTGCTTTGAATAGAGATACCTTCGCGAGTGCCAGCAGCAGCGAACAGGCCGGCCTGATGGGGCCGGATTCATGCGCCACCCCCTTGTCAGTGTTTTGCCATCAGCAACGAGCAGGAGTGTTGCCGTGCGCGGCTGCTCAATATCTGACCGAGCTTTCTGGCAATCGGGGGCCTCTAGCTGGCTCGGGCCTTTCGGTCTTCAACCAGTACCATAACGGAACGAGGACGGCGATGCGTGATTGACGGGAAAGGTGCGCCGAAGAGGAAGAACGCCAAGCACCACGGAGGTCCTTCTTCCCAATCGATGAAAGACGTGTCATTGAAACACATTAGCGGACAGTACCACGGCTGGCCCGGCCTCGACGGGACCGAAACATGTACTGTGGTAGTGGACAGCAGTGCCGCGCAACAGGCAGCGATTTCGGGAGTTTGTTGCATGATGCTTTGTTGCGTGTTCGCAGGGCAAGCGGTGGGGCGAAGAGCTGAGTCAACCGACCAATCCGCACCAATGGCATATTAACTACCCCACAGTCCCAGACGGGCGTTCCAGCGGATCGTGGATGCTCGACCCGAATCGGGATAAGCTGCGGGTCTGCCCCACGGGGGAGAATTTTCTCTGGACCCATTCAATGGCAGGTACGAGGTAGGTAGGCAAGATCGGTGATGCTAGTGCACCGAATAATCCGTACACATCGTCACTCGCCAGTTGTAGCGTTAGTGTACAGGTTTTAAGAGCGCATTGCTTTGATGATCCCGGCTGGACACGCCGGACATTACACTAGTTTCCCCTTTCTTTACCGCCTGTTGTCGAGGAGCGGCGATAGGCATGAAATGACGGAGCGTAGAGCAAGCGCAGCTTGTAGCATTCAACGGCTCCCTTCCCCGGCGACCGGTCAATCCCACGCACTCGGGCGTGTGGAAGTTGGCCTGGACAGGGCCTCCTATTGCTTGGTCCAGGGCTGCAATTACTCCTTGCCCCGACAAGATTCGTTTGCAGGTTTGCTGGTTGGCGTGTAGTGTAGTCATTGTAAGGTATGTACAGTACATAACGTTACATTCATACCTGCCTAAAATTGTACGGATGACATACGCAGTGCAGGACAAAGCTGGCGTGCTCGGATACGGCGACCCATTTTTCACCAGCAGCCGCCGACCCCCAGACACGGTCAAAGCTCTTTGATTGCCGCGGTACCGCCGACCCATTAGGGCCTGCTGTCTGATGTTTTCCGCGGTTTTAGGAAATAACGGGGTCCAGAACAGCGCTTTGCCAGGCCGTTTCGAAAGCACCTCATCCACCCTTGTAATGCCGCATCACCACAGAAAGCTCTCACGCGAGAGCGGAACCACTGGTGTCCTGTTTGCTTTCCCAAGCTTCCTCTCTCCGCGCCGCCAAGAAAAATATGTCACTTATACCTATTGCAGGCATCAGCCATGCGACGATATTCGTCTCGTTTGCGTGGAGATAAGCTGAAGGGATGTCGAACAGTGTAGTGCAGAATCTTACTTCGTTCACCGAGAAAAGCCTGGTTTTGTAAGAACACATGCATGTAATCCGTATGTATGATTAGAATACATACAAGGCGGAAGCACTAGCCATCATCCGTCTGGCTTCCCCAGAATCCCACAGGGCCGCACCCAGAATTTCTAAGCTGGACCCCCCTCCCCCCCTTCTCTCACCCCTGTCCTCTGTCAAACATCCGGGTCCGGTCTGGTCTGGTCTGCCCGTCTCCCTGGCCTGGCCGGCTTCCACATAAAGACACCCACCGTTGGTCTCACAAGACCAAAAAGTTTCCTTTTGGTTTTCTCGTTGCTTTTCTTACAACCTGACCACCACTTGACCGACCATTCCGCGTGGCCGACCGCAGATCACATCTGTTGGGAGCAGCAGCCGAGGACCAACGCAGCGGTAACTAGCTCGTGAAACCGAAGGATACCGTAGCCGGGCATATAATAACACAACTTACTCAACATCCTCGGCCCTTGCTCTCTGATACCCATCGCCTCGCTCCTCGCGTAGCCCGCCAACCCGCTCGCCGACTTTTGCCGACCGACATCAACAAACATATCGAAAGCTTTGTGTGCCTTCATTTCTCCTTGATTGACCTTTTTTTTTAAGAGGAGAAGCAAAGGTAGGCCCCCATCCCGTTCGTTGCCTTCATCCACTCATCTGGTTTTTCATCCACCAATGCTGACCCAACCCAGACGGTCTATCAGCTCACTCGACTTCCATATCGCTCTGGTTGCCTTTGCTTTTATTTTTCCCTCCTTGGAGCAAAGTAACGGGAAACAACAATACCCTCTACGACCATCACGCCACCATGCCTTCCCAGGTCGCCACAACGCCGCTCTCCGCGCCCATCCCGATCCCGCCCCCGCGCCGGAACCTGGGCTTGATCACGACCCAGGAGCTGTTCGCCAGCCTCAACGCCACCCTGGCGTCCAAGTCGGACGAGCTGGTCACGCCCGTTCGGCATATCCAGGAGCAGGACTACTCCGTCCCGGCCCCGCCGCCCCCGAGCCCCGTCAGCTTCCGGGACCACTGGCCGGCGACGATGCGTCACTGAGCAAGCGGTCGACTTTCCCGATTGTCGGGCGTTATTCTTTTTCCCTTCCCCTTCTATCACTCTTTCCTTCCTCTTCAGCTCTCTCCTCGTGGGAGGAGTTGGAAAAAGGAACAGAATATCCTTGTAATATTACCGGGCGTTACGGTGTCATCGGCGGGGAACTGGATCTCTTCATTCATTCATTCATTCATCATCATCATCATCATCATCATTTTCTGTATTGCAATGCAAGAGGAGGGGGAACCCAACCAAACGATTGCTTCGCGCTTCATCCAGCAAGACAGCAACACCAACTACAATACCAACAATTGTCCCACCAACCGACCCAACCGACCAAGGATACCGACCGGCTTCCGACCATGGCCTCGCCTACCCTTAATTCTGGAGGGAGAGGAATGCTCGCTTGTCCCTGCATCCTTTTTTGCTTTCATCCCCCCCACCCCCCCTTTCTCCCCCGCCTCTCTCTCAAGCAATACGGCAAACCGTCCAGAAAAGCAGGGGGAAATCGAGGGAAAGACGAGATCCGCTCCGGCAGCACCCACGGAGCCCAGTCGGTTGTCTCCAAACCTAATCAAGATTCTCCTGCCACCACCATCGTCAGTGGCAGCGAAGCCTTTCCTTAGCGATATTTTCTTTTTCTTTCTGTCTCGTTTTGTCTTCTTGGACAGACATGCAAATCAGGCACGGGCACAGGTACAGCAGGCGAATAGGCGGGCGCACAAAAAGTTGTTTTCTTCTTTTTTCTTCTTTCTCTTGTTTTAGTCTCTCTCTTTCTGTCTCGTATTTTCATCAACATTACTCTAGAATGCGGGCAAGGGTGAGAAGGAGAAGAGGCAGGATCCTTTTGTGGCTATGCTCACGGACGAGCTGTCTGATTCAGGGGAGAAGGCGCTGCGCTGGTTCTTGCTGGGCACTCTTGTTTTGTTGTAGCAGCAATATTAATGGAACTCATCATACGTCGTCCCGGTGCTTTTTATTCCTGTTTGGCCCTTCGGGGATGTTTGTTACCTGACCTTGGCGCATACCATTGAAACCAGCCCAACTGCCTGCGTAAGTTCAATACCTTACCTACGACGACTCCCGTGTATGTGAAGAATCAGGGAGCGAGGAACGAGGGGAGGGGTGGGCTGCAGGATCCGTGATTCCTTGGCTCGGGGGTGATGGCGCATTTGTGACCTGGGCCCTCGTCTCTTCCCGCGGGAGAGGCTTGGGCTGTCTCGGGATCAAAAGCTGACCCTGGTTGTTGCTTTTTGATGGCCGGTTCCGATTCAAGTTTATTCCTTAGCTGCGATTCCTTGAGTACATGACACCGCGCCGCCTGTTTAATTAGGAGTCCTTCGGCGCATAACTAGCTCGCATCTTGCTGCGGGATGGATGGTGTCTGCCCCAGATAGGGATGCTCTCTTTCCTAGCCGGAACCGGACCAGCCGCACCATACTTGGTATGCTTATACGACGTCTGGAGTCCTATGCAATGTGCTTTTAGGTGCTTGGCTCCGGAGCTGATCCGTCGCCCTCGGAGCGCCGTGATGTTGACCAACCCGTCTAGATCCCCCCCCCTTTAACTGGCTGGTGGGTGCTGTATTTGGTGCACTGCGTGTGCATACATACATGGGGATCTTCCACTGCTATCTGCTGGACCTCCCTTTGTGATGAGCAGTTTTTTTTTTTTTTTTTTTTTTTTTTTTTTTTTTTGGAAAAAAAGAAAAAAAAGCAAGTCACAAGTCTCACACTACCCACGTACAGAAGAGACCGAGTCTGTTCTGCAGCTAGCGATACATCATCGGAGGTGCCGACTCTTGTTGCAGGAACCTGTGTCTTAGCCATGAGCGCCATCTGCTTTGCGTAGGAATCACCTCACGTTGGATAGACGTTTCGTTTTCCGACCGAGATTCTCCGGTCCTCCATCAAGGCGAAGAGAGGTGCAAGAAAAATAAAAGATAAGACAGGACCGGGGCAGCTCCATGCTTGCAGGTCACCATCGTCATCACCCCTGTCTGTTGGCCGTAGTCCTCTCTTGTTCTCCGAGTGTAGGATGGGTCCTCAGGTGTGAGGCTCCCCCTCCCCCCTCCCCCCCCCACCCCGGGAACTCGATCCGAATGGGCAGGTCGCTTCGGCAACAAATGCCATGACACCCGAGGTAAAATGGCGGAGGGTTACCTTCTTTTCTGAGCGGGTCGGAGGCGGACCTGTCTCTCTTTGAGGCTCCCTTTCCAGCTCACGCTTCAGCGCCCCCGGGTTTGAGGTAGGTGTATGTATGTACATACCTAGCTACCTAAAAGGTATGTACGGAATATAATGCCCAGTTACCATGTCCTCCGTACCACGTCGCAGTCTGGTTGGAATGGGGTTTTCCGAGCCGGGGAGTGGGTGTCAGGAAGAAGCAGCTGGAGCCCATCAATCAGCTGGGCTGTGGTGATTGCTTGCTTGCTTGCTTGCTTGCCTGCTTGCTTTCTTGCACGTGTAGAAAAGGTCAACATTGCTGTATTGGTGGTATCAACGCCATGCCGCTCCCGCCGCACATACGTATGTACATACGCCTAGATAAATACCCTACGACACCCCCCCCCCCGGTTGCAGAGAGAGAGAGCTGGATCCCACAGAGGAAAAAACCCCCCCAAGAAAAGAAAAAACCAATCCATCCCCTTTAGAGCTTGGCCTCCTCCTTGAGGGTGCCGACCTTGAGCTTGGGCCCGTACTTCTCGAGCACGCTCTTGCCGTGGTACTTCCAGAACTGCTTGGTGGCGTCCTTGCCGGCCATGCGCTTGAGGATCTTCGCGCCGCCCGGGTGGTCGTCGAGGAAGCCTGCCGATTTTGCCGGTTGGTTAGCGGGCCGTTTCGCTGCTGCCTCGGAGAGACGCGTAACTGTTCGGGGGAACGCTGCTCGCACACGCGCGGGATACTCTTGTAAAGAGCACTACGGCCTTTCCCCGAGCCGGAAGCCGGAAGCGCGATGATCGCCCGCCAATCGGGGGCGGCCAGAAGGAGGGCCGACAAAATCACCTACCGGCAACGTCGTAGACGCCGTCGTCGATGATGATGTACATGGACTTCTCGTCCTTGTGCTGGGCGACCTCGGCCTTGGTGATCTGCTTGGACATGGTGGCGGCGATCCGATGGACCTGTTTCGCTTCGAGGGTCGGGATTTTTGGGGGGTTTGGTGAGAGAGGGCCAAGGCCGAATCACAAAGTCGGCAGGGTAGGTAGCCGATCAGTTGCGCGGTGCCTCTAAAGTATGTTGTTGTAGTCCGTACTCAGCACGGAGAGCGTAGCGTATGGAGGGAGCGGGCGCGGGCGTGAGTGATTGTTAATTGTTGAGCGCCGAGTGGACAGCAGACGCCGGCTCGGCTCCGCGGTTGCCTTGAACCTCGGCTTTCCGTTGCGGTCCAGGGTCAGCCGAGATGCCAAGACCTGGAGTCTGGACCGTTGGGGGGGGGGGGGGAAGAGAAGAGGGAAGTTCCCCGTTCACCCCGCAGACGTCATTCCCCCGGACGGGATCTCGATTTGCTCAGGGGTATAGGGTATATATATGTACCAGTATTCCGTACTAGTAGAAAGGTAGGGATGGTTGTGCACGGGATTCGGTTATCTGTTTCAACGAAGGGATGACGCTTGTTTACTTCCCTACGTAGGTAGGTAGGTGCTGTACATTAGACTTGTTCCTGCGGTCTTAATATCAATGTCAAAACTATTTGTCCTAACTACCTCGGCAGCCAGTTTCCCATATATATATATTGGATTCGTGCGAATCAATATCTATCACTCGCTCTCGTTGGAAGGATCGCCTGCGCTTCCCCCA
The DNA here is from genome assembly GCF_042370625.1 of Thermothelomyces heterothallicus. Taxonomy (NCBI): domain Eukaryota; kingdom Fungi; phylum Ascomycota; class Sordariomycetes; order Sordariales; family Chaetomiaceae; genus Thermothelomyces; species Thermothelomyces heterothallicus. Next base: position 14,148 of record NW_027192579.1, on the reverse strand, counting down.
TCTCCAGTGGGTGTCCCACCACCAACAAGCGGTACTGATCCCTTTTTGTTCTAGATACGACTCCTTAACGCCGTGCAATGATGCCGTGTCCCAGAACACACAACAAGAGGAAAGGAAAGAGAACAACAGCAAAAAAAAAAAAAAAAAAAAAAAAAAAAAAAAAAAAAAAAAAACTAGACGATCATCCAGACGGCCCAAGCCAACCCCATCCACGCAACCGCCCTCGCCACCTCCATCCTCGCGGCGGCGCTCGAGTCCGGGCCGCAGCACGGCCGCCGCGTCCACGAGACGTTGTTCATCCTGGCGGCGACCTCGAAGACGCTGCCGGGGTAGTTCCCGTAGTTGTAGTAGTCGACGTTGAGCACGTTGGGGGCGCGGCCCCAGTCGGTGCGGCAGTTGTTGGCGGCCATGCCCAGGCTGCCGGGGCCCCGGGCCGCGTTGGTCACGTTGAGCCGGCTGACGGCGGGGACGAGCAGCGACTGGCCGAGCAGCGACACCTCGGCGTTGAGGTTGTGGTTCATCAGGTAGAGCCGCCGCTTCGCGTCGGGCGCGGGCAGCCCGGGCGGGCGCTGCACGACGCAGGGGAACGCGTCGTCGACCGGGTCGAAGGGGGTCTCCCACATGTAGGCGAACTCGTCCAGCAGCCAGGGGTAGGCGGTCTGGTTGGCCATGTAGTCGAGGAACATGATGACGCGCTGGCCCGACAGGATCAGCTGCCCCAGCGTCGGCCAGTCGTCGACCGTCGTGAGCCCGGGGCCCGGCGTGAAGGCGTACTTGGCGATGCCCGACTCCTCGATGTAGGGCGCGTACTTGTCCGGGGTCGAGTAGTTGCCGTTGCCGAGCAGGATGGTGACCACGTCGTAGGGGTGCGAGGCGACCCAGTCCTTGACCTGGCGGAGCCAGTCGGTGATGGGCCCGGCGTCGAGCAGGTCGCACGACGTGTGGCAGAAGTGCGGCACCGTGCCGTTGACGGGCCACTGGATCTGCGCCTGGAGGAAGCGCACGCCGTCATTGAGCTGGTCCACCACGGGGAACTGCTGGTTGGCCGCCGCGCTGCCCGAGCGCACAAAGGGGCTGTTGTGGCAGCCCACCTGCGTGATGTTGCCGTACTTGCGGTCGCAGAGCTCCGGATAGTTGTTGCAGGGGCGTGTGTTGGTCGGTTGCGGAGGGGCCGTCGACGTTGACGTCGTGCTCGACGTCTTCTTGTCCGAGGTGGTCGTCGACGAGGACGCGTGCGAGCCGGTGATGTACGTCACCGTCTCGGAAGAGCTCGCCTCCGCGTCGCTCTCGGTGAGATGGCCGCGGCCGGTGGGCAGGCTGGTCGTTGCGTCGGTCTCGCGAGAGGAAGGAGTATGGTAGATGCCAGTCGGGGCATCGGTGCTCGACTCGGTCGCGTCGCTCCGTGTGCCGGTCAACATGGTGATGTCGGGATCGTCGGTCTTGATGGTCTCGGCATCGGCCTTGTCGCAGCGGACCGGGCCGATGCTGAGCAGGATGAGGCACAGCGCGCCCGCGATGATGCGCTTGAGGGACGCCATCATTCGTGATGGTTGTGTGGTTCAAGCCCCAGAAAAGGCATCGAAAGAGAAAACGAAAACAGAACGAAAAAAAAAAAAATTAAAAAAGAGGTTCAGTATGGACTCGGATGTTTTCAAACAACCGCGTAGTTTACCCCGATAACCGCCTTTCCATCAGAGCTAAGTTACCTTTTAGGGAATTCTTTGGACAAAGCTTCCATGTCCTGCGGCAAGCAGGAACGGCTGCATTCCAATGAACAGGCTGTCTGCGCTTCGGGCCCCTTGCTTGTCCGGCACTGCCGCACATCGGTGGGGTCGTGCTGTGACAAATCCCTGCAACCGCCCGCGGCTCTCGGTTCTCGCCCGCCCTCATACACGAAGCGTCCGCTGACAGGACATTGGGCGGTCAATTCTTGGCCAAGTCGCCACCACCCGTATACTCGGTTCGGTGTTTCTCCTGAACCTTATCAGGTCGTTTGGGTTATACGAGTATAAACTACGCCCAGACCCGCGACTGTATATTTTTCCCCCAATAAAGCTCCGCTGGTGTACGTACCAAAATACGTACGTAGTATCTTATACCGTCCTTATTGCTAATATAGTTGAGCGTACTATGCTGATGATTAACATACATTATTCCAGCATTTCGGCCCTCTCCCGCAGCTCCGATCTACAACATGGCATCAGGTTGCCAAGCCATCGAGCGCAAATTGTATATTAACGTGGGCCATCAACGCCACTCTCCACCGCTAATCGTGCACTTTAAGTGGAGATACAAGGAATTAATACACTATGGTGTCATTGTTTTGCGGGACCTGAGGGGAAGTAAAAGATTTTGTGATCATCTGGCGTGACGTGTTCGATTGAGACAGAGTTAAGCATGTGCAAGCGCTGTTAGTTATCTGACGTGCTGGAAGCGGTGGGGTATATGACTGGGCGAAGCGCTGAGCAGCCGCACTCTCAGGGGCGCTCGTAGCCAGTGGATCGTCGCCCGGCAGCCACTTTCCAAACGCATGCGCGGACCGTTCGGCAATAACTAACTCACCCCTGCGCGCATCGGCTGCAGTGGCGTGCAGTGCGGTGCAGATGAGGTGGAGTTGGTCCTCGCCGTCCGCACAGCCCAGCGCTTCCGAGAGCAAGCAAGATAAGGTACCCATCCGTAAAGTAGCGTGGATAAGGTACCGAATGGGGGCCTGCGGCCACCTGCAAAACAACATACCTTGTTTAAACGACACCACCGCGGCAGTGCGGCAGTTGAACCTGGGAAGGACTCTCTCGGTGTGGGAAGATCCCGTCTGATCTTTTCATTTCTTGCCCGTCGCTCCCCATTTTTTGACTCTTTGTTTCCCCACCCTTTCTAGCTCCTGCATGTTTCGCCCTTGATTCAATTCCTCGTGTTGAGGGCTTACCTTTCTCTCAGCCTTGTTTCCTACTCTCGATCTCCCCAGATCTCCGGCTCTTGTGGCGCCTTTCCTCCTCCACGTTGCCGGGGTGCATCGCGTTGCCGCGAGCATAGGGGACCGAGAGCTCAACTTGTCGCAGCAGGTCTGCCTGGGCTCCTGTCTACCCACAGGTGCCTGAACTCTACCTACCTTACCAGGTAGTCGCGTACCTAACCCAACCCTACCTGGTCTTACCTGAGCTACCACCTCATCTACGTCACCTTCTTGCCTACACCCACTTTCTTCCCGGTCATCCCGGGTTTCCCTCCCCCCCCCCCCCCCCAAAAAAAAAAAAAAAAAAAAAAAAAAAAAAAGAATCATCGAGCAGTCCTCCCGATCTATCTGCGGCCGGGCGAACATGGGACTGCCGGCCGTGCTCCGGTCCCGCTTGAATACCAGCTCCGAGAAGAGTCACCCCTCAACGCCGTCAACTCCGATCTCCAAGGAACATGTCCCCGAAAGCAACGATGCCGGCTTCAAGCGGGCAACCCGCATGCGCCGGAACTTTGCTCTGAGCGCCTCCTTCTCCTATGTCCTCGCCTGGATCTTCCTCGTTCTTGTATGTTATTTTTTTTCCCCAACCCAGGGAGAAAGAAGCATTCTTCCCTCCCTCAGATGATTATTATTCCTGAGATCAGACTAACTAACCTGTTATTTCCTCCCCCCCTTTTTTTTCTAGGTCCTCGTCGGCAACACGTATCCCCGCCCCGTCCTGTCGCAGACGTACTTCTTCAAGCTCGACCTGACCGACATCATCCCCACGTCGGTCCCCAATGCCAGCCTGATCAACAGCATCGCCCAGTCGATCGGCCTGCACGACTTCTACCAGGTCGGCCTGTGGAACTTTTGCGAGGGCTACGTGGGCGTGGGCATCACGTACTGCTCGCCGCCCAAGACGCTATACTGGTTCAACCCGGTCGAGGTGCTGACCAACGAGCTGCTCTCGGGCGCCACCATCGCGCTGCCCACGCAGGTCGTCACCATCCTGTCCGTCCTGCGCATCACGTCCCAGATCATGTTCGGCTTCTTCCTGACCGCCGCCCTCCTCGCCTTCCTCATGATCTTCGTCTCCCCGCTCGCCGTCGCCTCGCGCTGGTGGAGCCTGCCCCTCGCCGTCGCCTCCTTCGTCGAGATGCTGCTGCTCATCGCCGCCAGCGTCGTCGGCACCGCCATCAGCGTCGCCTTCAAGTACGCCGCCGAGGCCCAGAGCGAGCTCAACATCCACGCCGAGGTGGGCCCCAGGATGTTTGTCTTCATGTGGCTGGCCACGGGCTTCAGCATCTGGGCCTTTGCCGCCCACTCGGGGATGGGCTGCTGCTGCACCTCGAGGCGGGATCTCAGGACCGGCAGGAGAGTGATCAGGAACGGGAGGGGAGTAAGGTTTTAAAAAACTCCCCTTTTTTTTTTTTAAAAAAAAAAAAAAAAGGGCCACTTGCTTCCTCCTTGGAGAGGGGCGGGAAATCGGACAAAGGTCGCACACATTTTCCGGTCGTTTTTTTGGGTTATCTTCTTTCGTTCTTCCGAGTCGTCGACGTCTGGCATACAGGAAATGTGTAGTCTCCCGGCATAGATTGATACCATGGTTAGAGACATGTTGGCTGGTTTTTTTTTTGTTTGTTTGTTTGTTTGTTAGAGCGGACCGGCATCTGGCATCAAAAGCGGTTAATTTCATTGCATACTACTTCTTTAAAACTCTGCATAGCGACTATCTCCTCAATGAGAAGAGTCACTCTGCCATTGAAAGGCTCTCAGACAGATGTTTGAACATGACAACCAAGGTGAAGGAGGCGGGATTGCTCCATACTCCGTCATAAACAGGATGGATTACAAGTGAAGCCTCCCGCAGTCATTCAACTTCGTAGCCACAAGACATTTCACGTGGCAAAGATCCCCAGGAGGCAACAGATGTACAGGCACGTAGACAGTTTATTGCAGTATTGTAGTTACGTACACTCGGTAGCAGCAAGAGTACCAACCACAGGCGAAAACGGGATTGGCCAACTCCCCATCACAAGTGGGGGTCGCCGCTGTCATAACCCCCCGTCATCACCACCATCACCGTCAATCAGAAAATGGGCTAGCTCAGACCCTTCCATGCAAAACGATTGAGGCCGGGTCGCGAGGCCACAAGCTTGTCCAAGTCCCCCAACAGGCGGGCCCCTGCTCAAGAAAACCATCCCCTAGAAGCAGGAAACCCGAGGGGGTTCAGAACTTGTCCCTCCCCACAAGCAGATACTCTCTCTGCTTGTCATGGTTCTTCGTTGCCGCGAGCTGGACCGCGCTCCCCGCCAGGGGGGGCACAGTACTCCGGCCGAGGTTTTTCGTATGCGATGCTGCAGCAAAATGAGAGAACGCAAGAGAGTATTACATCTCAAGACAGGGCCAGGCAGCCATCGAGTGCCTCCCCCTTCCTTCTTCGCGAGGAAGCGGGAGGGAGGCGCACACGCTAACGGGAGCGCAGGCCAACTGGGGACTCTTCTCCGACCCCGAGAACGACAACGGCTAAGCGGGAGCAGGGAGGGCTCGAACCAGCCGAGCCGACCTGTCCCCTTTCAGACGTGCCGAGAAAGGAGGGAAGGAGGGAAGGGGGTTTGTGAGATCCCCGAGACAGCCAACGGGGGCTCACCGCTGGTGTGTTTCACAACAACGAAGTGAGTGAGTTGAAACCAGCCATCGTCGGATCGAGTCTCCTCTCCCCGCGGATATTGAATGTCCGGTAACGGACGGATGGTATGCGTCGACTTGTGGTGAATCTCGGTAGAAAATAAGAAACACCGGAGGACAGAACTGTGAGGCAGATTCGGCAAGGGGAATCACAACGCCTCTGGCCCTCTTATTCAGCCCCAGGTCTGTGTTGACAACAAGAACACCAAAAATGAACAGCCTCTTCCGTTGCCTCTGCCCGAGGCAACCGTGGCGGACAGCCGACTTAAGCGCGAACGACGATGCCGTTGCGGCGGGAGCTGCGCTCGATGTACTCGGCCTCGTCCTCCGAGGAGGAGCACGACGAGTCGTCGTAGGCGCAGCGGGAGCCGCCGCAGTCGAGGCGGACGCGCTCGCCCTTGCGGGTGATGCCGTAACGCTCGCAGGTGCAGCTGGAGCACTCCGAGGCCGGGGTGCTGTAGCCCGACGAGCCGGAGCTGTCGGAGTGATACGAGAGCGAGGAGCCGACCGAGGAGACCGGGGAGCCGGGGGCGCCAAAGTCGGTGATGACGTCCTCATCGTCGTAGTAGTAGTCATCGTCGTAGATGCCGGCGGAGGCGAAGCGGCTGCTGAGCTCCTCCTCGTCAAAATCGTTGTCCAGAATGTGGCGGGTGGCGTTGGGCGACACGGGCTTGGGGGCCTTGATCTGGGAGATGGACAGGGGCCGGCCCTTGGGGATGTCGCTGCCGATCGAGGCGCGCGAGCTCCTGGAGGAGGAGGACGACGTCGACTTGCGGGAGGACGACTTGGAAGACGAGGAGGACTTGACCTTGGGCACGTCGAGGATGTTCAGGGCGCGGCCAGTGGTGGGTTCGACGGTGGAGTCCACGCTGGGGTTGTGCGAGACGTGGTAGCCGTCGATGATGTAGTAGTACCAGTATCGCTGGCCGGGCTGGAGGGTGGACTGCTGGAAGCGGAAGGTGCCCTTCCAGGTGCCCTTGGAGGAGCTCTTGTCCTTGGAGAGAGGGAGCTGGCCGGTGTAGTTGTCCCACGAGCCGAGGAGGTGGACCGTCTTGACGCCCGAGGAGACGCGGAGAGAGAAGGAGAGCTGGATGGCGGACATTTTTGACTTCGTTATTAGAAAAGATCGACTGCTGAAAAGAATATTAAAAGTGTCCTGAGAGAATGTCTTTTGCGCCGGAGAGTGTGACGAGCAAGTTTGAACCAGAGTTGTTTCTTTGGTAGTAGAAGATGATTAAGCAACTGAGTAGCAAGACCAGCAAGCTACCGAATTTCGTTTTGTGTTTTTTTGGGTATTAGTTTGGCTTGACAGAGCACAGCTCTGTATGAGAGGGGAAAAAAAAGAGATTGAAAAAAAAAAGAAACAACAAAGGTTTGGTTGTTGAGAACTTGCTGCAGAAGGAAAGAGGAGAAGGGAAGGAAGATGAGGCCGAAGGGAGCGGGCCTTATATCATCGCGAAGCCACGTTCTGCGATGCGATGGAAGGCGGGGGCAGAGGGGAGCGGAAGGCACACCCAGCATCGGCCGGATTCGACCAAGCAGCAGGGGCAACACAAGAAGCAAGGCTTCGCAGAACCCGGCCATTGTGGGAGAATAATGCGGGCTCCCGACTGAGAGGTGCTGCCATGCGAGGCCAAGAAAGCAGCCTTCTCTGTCTCTCACGGTGAGCCATGCAACCATACAGCATCCCTGCAAGGTGGGCGGCTAACAAGCGAGTCTCCAGTGCGATCGCGATGGAGCCGGACCTCCAGAATGAGAGCAAGCGCTGAAGTGTGGAGGGGACAGCCCCGCAGAGGTGCCGGCGCGGGCCAGAGTTGATCACAAAACCTAGTCTGCTTTGGGATTAGCTGGGCGTTTAAATCCCTGTCTGCATTCCTCTGTATTGGCCAATCAAGGCTGGAAACCAGCCAACTTCGTGCCTTCGACGACGGCCCGACGTCAACTTCATCACACCCGCCACAATGCACCTTCCGCCAATAGTCGACCGTTGTGTCACTCGACGAATACCTTAAGCTGCTGTAGTTTTGGTCAGTCTCGTACCCAAGAACAAGGTTTAACTCTGCGAGCTCAAGTACGTACGCGGCGCAGGAGAACATTATCGGGAACTTCTTTCAAACTCGGCCGAAGTCAGACTGTGGACGGTGTAGTAATTATCTGCACACGAATCGACAGGTCATTTCGGAACGCTGAGACGATGAGGACCTTCCAGTGCGGTCTGCACTTGTACTGAACAATGTACAGTACGCCTTCCTGAAAAGGGTTGACCTCGTGGGATTTCCTGCGCGCCGACATGCCGCATCACCATGCGACCCTTTGCTGCAAGCTGCCTCAGCCATGTCGGAGCATAGAGACGCGTATTGGGTCAACGAACTGCAGGTAAATTAGTCAATTCATTGGCGGCTCTGCTCTTCCGGAGCAAGCGAGGCGATCCTGCAACTCACTCACGCACCGAAACCTTGTTGGCGAAGGATTATTCCGTGCGGACCTTAACTTCGACGGCGCAGAATGTTCCAGGTTCTTGCCCAGGTGGCCGATTTCAGGGTCTCGAGGTGAGAACGCCGCAACGGCGCGCGAGGACCCCGCAGACCTAGCAAGACAGAAAGAACGTGACATTTCAGTGCAGTTTCGATTGCACTACTACAGGCTTCCTAGCAGTCAAATCCCCGTTTGCTGGTGGCTGGGGGATGGCAGAAAAGGGTCGGTTGCTCTCATTCCGAGGACCCCGCTCGGAATTGACCAGACATGACCATGCGGTGCAGTGTGGTTTTCCCACTCCTATCTCGCCCTCGCCCACACTGCCAGCTCCTCCATTCAATCAGCTCCCTGTAGCAGCGGGACTACTGCATGCAAGCAATTAACTCCCGCAGTAGCTCCGGCGGGTATGTGAGCAGGCGACCTGATCACACCGTCAGCAGCCCCGTCCTTGATTCATACTGCAGCGGCGTGTTGTCTTTCATGGCCATCCGAAAGTGCCTCACTCGGCAGCTTCCCAAGAAGACTCGTTCTCCACGCCCGAATAGCCGTCATGAGTCCCACGAGTCCCACCCTTTCGCGTCTACATCGCAGTGCAGGCGCAACAGCCGAACTAACCCACACAGTCGCGGCTCATCTTGAACCGCAAGCTGACCACGTCTCGCAGGACCATATCGGTTCTTTCTCGGTTGTTCCATCGATGATAACTCCAGCACTCGGAATGAAACACCGATATGAACTCACCGAAAGGAGATTGCCTTTTCATGCCAGGCTCTTCCTAATGGCTCATTCCACTCCTTTTCCCTCTCCCTTTTTGTCTTCTTGACTTATTTACTGTACGTTTTATCTCCATTTCTTACTTTCTTCCCTTCTTCCCTTCTTAATGAAACCTTTTCCCCTTCCTCTGATATTCATCGCCTCACACGAAAATCACTCGAGGGCTAGTCAACGGTGACTACAGGTTCTGTGGAACTCAAAGGCGCCATGCCCGAGAGGTCAATTTCTCAGCCACGTCTATCTTCCATTCCGTCGGTGTCCACTGGCTTCGATGGCTGTGTGGCGGTTACGTTCATTACCTTGGAGTCCCGCCCAAGCGCTCGCTGAAACCCATCGTTGACTGGAACTATAATGGCCTGAAGATATCCTTATGAGACTGGCTCGCTTAGCCTGATGATTCTGTCCTTCAGTGCCTCTAGTATTGCAGCATGCCTTGAACAGACTATTTTGACTCGGGACTCACTACACCCAAGTTCGCTCGCAAGACGAGAATATCTCACGGCACGCTGGACCTCAACTCACCAAGAACGAGCATAGTTTGCATATTTTTTGAACCGGTATCATCTAGCTCAGTATCAGAGGAGAAGAACAAAGCAGGGAGGGAGGTACCGTTGTTTTCAGAACCTTATAGCAGCTCCGCGAAGTGCTGTATACCGTATACGTACCTACATGTTATCATGTGCTCTGGAATGAAGCCTAGCTGGAGGGACAGAGGTGAAGATAACCCGGATCACCCGTTCCGTGATGTCTCTTGAAGGTTTCCTTTGAAAGATCCTGGGTTGGTGAGGCTCAACCTCATGATTGTCCTTGCCTGTTCTGCTGGTTGCTGCTGCCTGGGCGACCCACTCCAAGATTGTGGGTCTACAGATGCTTGTTTCCTTCACTTAGCGACACTTTCTAAAAAGAGTACCCGGTGGTTAGTTGCTGACTAATTAGTTCAGGACTACCACCTGTCTCCCGACAGGTGGGGCCAAAACCCCCGGATATGCCAATATAGCCGGACAGGTACGTGTCCAAATCCGTGTCCAATTTTACTAGCCAACTCCCTATACTCGAAGACACAACCACTACCATAAGCCTAGTTAAACCTACTCTCCTGTATACGATGCCTCTAACTAACCAAATCTAGGAACTAGCTAGTATACGGGCCGCCAAATGGCTCCTTACTACTTAAGCTCGCTACCGAACTAGCCGTTTACCCTATAGAAAGTAACCTAGTATTTGGTATATAGCTTAGCTATTCAAGACTAGAAAGACCTAGGTTAGCCGGCATTTAAAGTCTTTGAAGGATACTAGACTTCTAGCTACTAGTAGTAACGTAGTTAGAAGACCTTAGTCGCTTCGAAACGACAAAGATTCCGCCCTCGAAGGATACGTGTATTAGCTTATCGAATCTAGTTCTCTTACTACTAAAGATCTTCTCTAGGATGCTACTAACCGTTTATAGGTATATCGCGATCCTCTCTACTCTCCTATTAATAAGTACTAGTAGTCGTGTTAGAAATAGGATTATCTATAGTTTTAGCCGATATTCTTTAAACTAGTTAAAGTAAACTAACTCTTAGCTAAGTAGTAGGTAGAAGAACTAAAGATGTTCTTTAATAAGCTCGAGGATATTATTAAAAGCTTTAAGATTACTATATCTAGCTATTAGAATATAGATGAGATTAGATATATACTTATATTATTAAATAGGCGGTTTAAGATCTTAATAGTTAAAATGGATAAGAAGAAGAAGGTTAGTATCTTCCTCTTTTCTAAGTGTTAGTTTAGAATATTAATTATAATATTTTATTAGCTAGAGATTCTAGACCTTTATAACTAAGAGTTAATAAGTATAATTAATGCTAGAAATGCTATTAATAATACTATCTTAATATTCTATATCTTTAAATAGTAGCTATTAGAAGATTAGGATATCAAAGGTCTTAATAAGGAGATATAATTCTATAAGTTAGAGATAGTATTTAATAATACTAAGATTATAATAGATTAGATATAATATTTTAATAAATACTCCTTTACTATCTATACTAAGTTCTAGTAATATAGTATAAGCTTTAAGGAATAGTTTAGTTATAACTATTATAACTATAGTCTTACTCTTGGTATATACTTTATTAACCTAGATAATATTACCCCTAAAGATTTAATCTATATATCTATACTATTAGAAGAATATATATACTAACTACTTATCTTAGATAACTTTATAAGATATTATAACCTTAAACTTTATAAATACTACCTCTTATTTAATATTATTATTATCTTCCTCCTTCCCTATTTAATATACTTTATCTAGCTAATAGATATAGGAGTCTTTTATTATCTTAAGGAAGTATATTAATGACATCTCTAGTAAGTAGTTTAAAACGGCGATCTTATATTTACCTAGGCAGACTTTATTAGAGGATTCTAGGAAATCTAGGATATTAGTTTTAAATACTAAAATATTATAATAGGATTCGAAAAGACTAGTCTTTTTCTACTAAACCAATATATTATAATAGACTAGATTAAGGAGAAAGTATTATCTAGTATAATATTACATTATATATATTTCTAGTACTTTCCTACATCTTCGCGAATACCCCACCAAAACATACGAAACTACTATCGCTGGAAAGCTCTCGAAAAACGCTATCCAACGGTACCACTTTCAACCGCACGCGAGCCATTGCGGGTATATAACAGGCATCGTAGGCGTAGGAACCAGACCCGACCATAATCCGACCGTGCCTCGCACGACTGTCAAAATTTTCACCACACAGACTACCTAGCGCCCCTAAACGTAACGTCGATTTAAAGCCTACCGCCAAGCCACTAAGTAGGGAGGCCTATAGCTTCGGGCTAATCAAAGGGGGGCCTACTACAGGCCTGCCCTACCCCGGATATCAAGGAGCTAAGGGGTCTTGTTACGTAACTAGTCGACCTTATACTAAGCCCTAAATGGGGCAAGGTACTAGACCTCGCTAATAGGCTCTTATAGGGCCTTATAACCACTATTATAGGCCCGGTTCCGAACCTATAGGAACTCGTGGCCGAGGAAGTCAAAAAGGGACTTAAAGAAGCCCTTAAGGCTACCCTTCGCCCTACCTAGGCGCAGGTGGCCATAGGGCCGTAACAGGGGGTAATAGGCCCCTAAGGAGGCCTACCATCGGCTAAGGCAGTACTACTATAGGCCTTATAGGAGGTCACGATATAGAACGCAAGCCTATAGGAGGACCTTAAAGCCTAAACCCCGGCCGAGATAGTCTAAGTAGTTAACGGAGCCTCTAGCCGCTAGGGAGCTATTATAGCTAGGAAGCTCCTAAGCGGGGATATAGTAGTAGTCTTTAAGGATAAGGCGACTAAGGATTAGTATTCGGCTAATAAGCGATAGGTAGCTATAGCCTTCGGGGAGGAGGCTAGAGAGGTTAGTAAGGCCTATATAGTCCTAGCCAAAGGAGTCCGGAAGGAGGAGCTATAGGGGGTTAGTAAACAAGACTTTAAGGGGGCTATAAGCCTATACTCGATCGAAACGGTTAAGTTCCGGCTACTAAAGAGCCTATAAAGGAAGTAGGCCATAGTACTCCTAGGCTTATAGGACCTCGAAGAGGCCTAGAAGGCCTATAACAAGGGCATAGTCTAGGATGCCTAGGTACTAGACTATAAACCCTACTAGGATGCCCTAGAGCTAAGGTAGTATTATAGGTATTAGAGCTTTAGCTATACTTAATAGTACTATTAGTGGCCGGCCTATTATAGCCGTTACGGTATAAAGGCCTATAGCGAGGGAGGGAAGACTAGGGAGGCCTAGTGCCCTACCTACTCTAACTAACTCCCTTATAGGTATATAGCCTATAGGGGCCCCTATATAGCCTAGTATAGGGGCTGCCCGAAGAAAGTCAAGGCCTAGGAGAGGGCTAGGGAGGCCTATTAGTATAGACCTCGAACCTTCTAGCTATTAGAGTAACTATACTAGAAGGTAGCCTTCGAGCTTAGCAGCTAACTAGAGGACGACGACTACTACTAAACCGGGGCTAAACGCCCCTATAGGAGGCCTACCCTAGCCTAATAGGCGGCTAGGAGTGCCTTATTCGATACCCGACAGACCTATATCTCCTTTCTATAGCTGTCACGGAAATATACATACAGATGCCGCCTAGGCCACCGGCACAGACAGACCAATTAAGCCGAAGGAACGGAAGGGCCAATTATAACATGAGAAGCGCTATAATTACTACGCTTACCAGTGATTAGGATGATCACTACTATACGATCACTCACGATCACCGTGATCAGGAGTAATCACTAGGGTTATATATATATATAGATAGTCACTCGTTACGGTAGACTCTAGAGTTCACTAGTAATAGCAACTTACAATCATAGTACTCCTATAGTATTATACTACTATAAAGAGATAACTCTGTTGTTATAAACCCTTTGGCTTTACCAAATCCCTTAGACGACCTGTACACTTATCCTACGTCACTTACCTTCGTCTGAACCCTTTTAGAAGAAGTCTGAGTTAGGTTCGTTACACGTTGCTATTACTCCCTTTGTTCTATCATGGTTTAGAACGGAGGTAACTTCGACCTCGATATTAATATAGCTACTAGCGTTACGGCCGAATAGCTGCTTGCCTAGCTAGGTTAACTCTAGTAGCGAATCTAGGAGTTGGACTAGAGAGATAAGGCTACTTAAGCTCGAATCAAGGAACTCGAGAATGGCGAAAAGTACTTGTAGAAACTGGTTAACAAGGCCTATACTAAAATCAAGGCGCTTGAGAACACTAAAGCAAGCTATATTAAGATCGAACCGCCTGGTAAGTATAGAGGAACTAAGGAGGACCTTGTAAGGTTTTTGACTAACCTCTGATCCTACTTCTGGCTTAATAACGACAAGTTTCTAGACGATAAAGCTAAAGTCCTCTATATAGCTACGAGATTAGAGGGTGTGACGAACCCAACTCAGACTTCTTCTGAAAGGGTTCAGACGAAGGTGAGTGGTGTGGGACAAAGGTGCAAGTCGTCTGAGGGATTCGGTGAAGCCAAAGGGTTCACAACAACACTAGAGTTGTCTCGCACAGTAGTCAGCGATGCTTGGTATGAGTACTGTGGTTATGATTGCTATCACTGGTGAACTCCCAGAGTCCACCATAACGAGTGACTATCTACATGTATATATAATCCTGGGATCACTAGCGGTCGTGGTGATCCTCCGTACTGGCTCACCTGGCTCACGTCGTGAGCCAGTGATCCTCTGCTGGGATCGTTTCTTGCCAAGTG